>NW_017671349.1:205755-207272 GCF_001879085.1 Nicotiana attenuata | reverse complement strand
CTAAGGAAATGGAAGTCACGAGCCCAGCTACAGTACAAAATCTATCTAACTTGAACCTAAAAATGGAAAAGAAGCTATTTATACTAATCTGAAATGTCTGGACAAAAATACCCCTGCGGGGTTAGTGCGGACCGCACAAAATGGTGTGCGGCCGTACTAGGGCTCTGGACACAAAATTCCAGCTCTCTAAACTCAGGCAATGCGTACCGCACAGAATGGTGTGCGGCCGCGGTGGCTTCTAGTGCGGTCCGCATGAAATGGAGCGTAGACCGCATTGGCTTCAATCTCCGAAAATAGCAACTCTCTGATTCTTGGTTGTGCGGACCGCACTAAATCGAGTGCGGTCGCAGTAACTTCAGTGCGGACCGCATTAAATCCCATGCGGCCGCATTGCCTGATTTGCCTGAGTTGCATACTCTCTGACCTCACTTGTGCGGACCGCACAAAATGGTGTGCGGCCGCACTGGCCTTGTTTTGCCCGAGCTTTATCTTTCCTTGATACGTGTGCAAGTTTCACTCCTTTTGAGCTGATCTTTGATATCTTGTCACCTTGTTGATCAAACCTGCAATCAAACACAAATTATGAGCCTTTTTGGGTCTATTTTGTACAACTTTCTAATCAAAACATAAGCAAGGAGGAGTATAGAATGTATCAAAATCCTTAGTTATCAGCGAGGCTATAACTATTGTTCCTTAGGTCATTTTTTATGGGCCGACAAAATTTTAGGCGATCCGGGTCCAATCACCCCAACTCATACGGATGGCGTGGGCTATAGGCAAAAAAATCAGGGAACCAGGCGAAATTCTAATTTTATGGCCCGAAAAAGCCAAAACTGAGGAACGGTCATGGCAAGGCGATGACAATTGTTTCTTAGGTCATTTTTTCTGGCCGACTAAGTTTTAGGCGATCTGGGATCGATCGTCCGGACTCATGCAGATGACATGGGCTATATATAGCACACAAAAATATAAGAATCGGGCGGAATTCCAGTTTTATGGCAAAAAACAAGACAAAATGAGGAACGGTCATGGCGAGGCGATGACTATTGTTCCTTATGTCGTTTTTGATGGGCTGGAAAAATTTTAGGCAATCCGGGTCTGGTTGCCCGGACCCAAGCAGATTGCGTGGGCTATAGCACACAAAAATATAGAAATCGAGCGAAATTATAATTTTAATGCCCTAAAATGCGAAAAAACAAGGGACGATCATGGTGAGGCGATGACTATTGTTCCTAAGGTTATTTTTGATTTGTCGGTCAAATTTTATTCGCCCGAACTCATGCGGATGACGTAGGCTATAGCACACGAAAACTTGGGAATCGGGCGAAATTCTTATTTTACGCCCCTAAAAAGCCAAAATATGAGAAAAGGTCATGGAATGGCGATAACAATTATTCCATAAGTCGATTTGATGGCCGGCTAAATTTTTGGCAATCCGGGTCCGATCGCCCGGATCCATACAGATGGCATGGGCTATGCACCCGAAAATCTGGGAATCGGGGCAAAATTCCAGTTTT
>NW_017671349.1:188118-205750 GCF_001879085.1 Nicotiana attenuata | reverse complement strand
GGCCGCAGTAACTTCAGTGCGGACCGCATTAAATCCCATGCGGCCACATTGCCTGATTTGCCTGAGTTGCATACTCTCTGAACCTCACTTGTGCGGACCGCACAGAATGGTGTGCGGCCGCACTGGACTTGTTTTGCCTGAGCTTTGTCTTGCCTTGATACTTGTGCAAGTTTCACTCCTTTTGAGCTGATCTTTGACATCTTGTCACCTTGTTGATCAAACCTGCAATCAAGCATAACTTGGGAGCCTTTTAGGACTATTTTGTACAAATTTCTAATCAAAACATAAGCAAGAAGGAGTACATAATGTATCAAAATCACTAGTTATCATAAGTCTCAAAGAAACTAATTGAGTCTCTAAAGTATTCGCGAAAGCGGTTGGTCATACTGAGACTATAAATAAAGGAAAGATTATCTTTTATTACTACAACTTATAGCGGGGTAATATGTATGTGAAAAGTTACCCGCTTTATTCTTCAGTTTGTACTACACAAACAAAAGAATGCCACAATAAAAAGAAGTCTATTGATATAAAAACCCATATCATAATAAACTTGGAGTTTATTGATAATTGCACACGTCATGGTGTAAATCTGAAGTTTATCGATATTGATAATTTATTCAGTTGGCATAATTGGTTTACCCATATCAATTTAAGTATGATGTGCAACAATAAAAGAGAATTCACATGGGTAAATATTAAAGAACTAGAAAGTTCTTTACGAATTCTCTTATGTTGCCTGTTCTCATTAATTAATATACCAATTAAAATTGGGATTGAATCCCATGAATGCTGGAAATATCAAAGGTGAATATGGGCCAATTCACATGCCATGTATACCACATAAGATGCATCTATGAGATGGTTACATGTGCGATTATTATTAACCCGCAACATGGTGTGTGCGAGGTAACTTGCTCAATAATTTGATTTAGAGCATAATTTCCAGATTTTCTATTCAAGAAGTTCATCTTGATAAGTTGGTTTACATCACAGTTGGTTTAGCAAAATGATTTATTAAGTGCCTCCACTTAATAGCTATATTGTTGTTGATGAGAACAAAGTTATCTATATCAGGTTGGTATAAGTTATATACGAAAGTATATTACATTCTCCCGTCACAAGTGATTCTGGATCAGGAACCAAATAATTCCAACGTATTATTATTATTGATGTGCAGTGTGTATTTTGATTAACACTATAATTCACAAAGATGGGTTCCCAAAATTGAGGAAGAAAGTTAGTTTTGCTAACATGAGGGGGAGACATGATAAACAATTGAGAAAAAGTTACATGGAATGAATTATTATGTGTACATCTAGATCCTCGAATAAAATAATATAAACTTGAAGTTCATAAAAGGATAATTCATGTGCAATTTATTGCAAAGCATGCCAGACGCATTTGCTGACCCAAAGAAAGTAACTATATTCTCATTGCAAATGCTCTTATTAAGTCCTAAAAGGACAAAGTCTATGGTAAGCTTAAAGCATATAGACAAATCGGTTTCAAATAAACTTCTTGATAAAGAATATGAGCAAATTATCAAAATGATCATAATAAAGGAGGCAAGTGATCTAGAAGATCACATGACATAACACTTCATAAAATCTCAGGAGAGATTCAGGTACCTGAATATATGAATGAAAAGGTCTCTATGTTATGTCTATATGAAAATAAGGAGGTTGGAACCGATATAAAATGTTTGTCGACAACATCGATAATAGCGCTAAATATATATGAGGATCTTAAGTCTGGAGAAACAATTTCGAGTAGAATTGGTTTCATATGAAAGACAAGTATTTGGACCTGCAGTTTAAACACTTGAAAGTATAAAGCCAATGGTATGTGCAATCAGTTTTTGATATCTTATATGTCTAGCATGACATGAAAACATGATATGCATCTAAAGTCTATTTAAATGGCTTATACGACTTATATGACGACCCATGAAGGATTTAAATTTCTTGAAGCATATAGAATTCTTGATCTTGAAGTACTACATCCTCAGTGCAATCTGTGCATATATGCATCTTGCTATAATTATATGCATGATAATATTGTTTAACCAAAAAATAGAATTTTAACTAAAGCTATCATTTAGAAGAACACGGGTTACTGATAATCGCAATAATGTAAAAAAGAAAGTAACTAGGATAGCCAGAATATAATTGAATAAAATAAGTAAACCAAAGTATATTCAAATAGTGTTTCGTGTCCCTACAATTGTTCAGCCCTCTCCTTTTTATAGCTATTTTTGAGAGATATGTCTTGCCTTTGTCATAATAAGGCCATTATGAGCAATTAATGACATTGAATGCTACGTTACATAATCATTATATTCAAGACAGATTCTCTAACATTTTTAGCATTTAAGGCTTATTAAATACTGTATTTGGACTCTCATGTGTTGTCAAATTCATTCCCTTGATTCTTCTTGATTCTTGAATTAAAATGTCTTGAATAGGTACGAGCGCTGAATCCTTTGAATGTCTACCCGTGCCTCTTCCTTTGCCTTTATTGCATCCATTTCTACTCGTGCCTCTTGGCTAGTTGAAATTCTTTGACCATTTGACCAGTCTACGTATCATGACACGTCATCTCCATACTACTTTAATATGTAAACTCAATTTTTCCAATACAGATAGTCCCCCCACATGCCATTTATTCATCAATTGAATATTTGGGAAGTGGATTTCATTAAAACGGGAATTTTTGTCACCATTAATACTGTGACAGAATTGACGCTTCAATTGTCACTTTCATTTAATGTGTTTCACACGCGTCACCTTCCTATTGGTTCTGCAGTTTTGCAGCACTTTTTTTAGGCTTTCTTTTTGGCCCCTGTTTACAAAGTGTCAGTTATCATTATTATAGTCCTTCCATCATTGAACTTTTCCCTTTGACGGTTGCTCATCGTATAAATATAACTTCTTTCTTTGTCTTTACCTCATAAAGTTTACTGAACACTTTATTTCTCAAATCTCTGTTTGTTTCTTCCTCGTATCATCCTTTTTCATTATGTCTTCATCAAACCCTAGCCCTAGAAGGGCTTCCGTTGTTGATACCTTCCCTAGTGCTCTTAGTAGAGGAAGAAGGGGAGGTAGGCACCGTAGTTCAGGATCTGCACGAGATTCTTCTGTTTTATCTCCTACTTCTGGTCCTTCTTCTAGAACCAGAGGTTCCCTTTCTCAAAAATCTTCCTCTAGGGGTAAAGAACCTTCTGAACCATTACGTGAGCCTTTAGTAGAAGAGATAGTCCCTACGGAATTGTCTTTTTATCATGACAAGGAATCTCTTAGGAATCAGGAATCTACTTTAGATCGTGTTGATGATTTTCCTACTCAGATTACAGAAATTTTGGCTCCTGTAGTTCGCAAAGATTGCCATTAGAGTGATGACTTTCCTATTATTATTCCTAACCCAAATCAGAGAATCACTTCTTACTTGATGGGGTTTTCTTTTGTTTATACATACCCTTTCACCTTAGGGTTCAAACCAGCTATTGACCCAGTCATTCTTGATTTTTGTCGTTTCTTCGATGTTTGTTTGGGTCAAATTGGCCCAATCATATGGAGGGTTGTTTCCTGTTTATGGCATTTAACCAATTCAGCTGGTGTTCCCTTTTCTTTCCCTTACCTAATTCATCTTTACTCCCCTAGACTTTTTCGCAATGGTGTTTTCACACTAGTAGCCAGGAGTAAGAGGGTTTTGGTGAGCCCTAAGAATGACAAGGACCGTGGCTGGTATGCCTGGTTTTTTGCTGCCCCACTACTGGTTTAGCGGGTGAAGATAACGTTCCCTTCCCTGAGAAGTGGAACTTTGCACGTAAGTCTTTTATCCTGTTCGTTCCTTTTTTCCTTCAAGTTTATCAACTTTTCTAATTTTGCTTTTCTTTTTCCTTTTTTAGCAACCATGGGAGTTGTGGAAGATGTTCCCAATTTCCGTGGCTGGGTAGACAGATTACTGAAGACCGCACCAATGGATGGGAGGTCATGGAAGACACTTTCTAACCATTTTGGTTGGAAAGTAAAGACTCATGGTAAGAGCTTCTTACTTTGTTTCATCTTTCATGCATATGTTTCTCTTTATGGCTCTAATTTCAATCCATCTTTTTATCAGGATTTGCTATTCGAGGAGTTATTGCCGAGGCATTTGCGGCTTCCCGTGCCTCTTCGGGAACCCGTAAAATATCCTTGGAAAGGGCTCAAGAAATAATCTTGAGTTCTTCGTCGAAGAGAAAAGCCGTTAAAGAAGAAGATTCCAAAGAAGAGGAAGATGGGGGCTCTTTGGTGACAAGGCCTCGAGCTCGAAGACGCATAATTTCTGATGACGAAGCAGAGGCATCTCCCCGTCATTCCGTTCCTCTTACTGTATCCATTGAAGCCTCGGTAGTAATTCCTGATGATGACGTTGACCCTGGTGATACTCGTGAGTCCATTGAACAACTTTTTATTAGCGGTTTTGATAGTGGAAGTTTAGGGCCTGTTTTAGATGGAACACCCCTAGCCTCTTTTTCAACTCCCGTGCCTGTGATTCCATCGTTGCCACCCCCAGTTGTTACTGTTCTTTCCTCAACTGTTCTTACCTCGATTGTTCTTAATTCTTCTACCACTCCTCCTTTGACAATTCCGCCTCCAATCGTTCATCATACTGAGGTGGGTTCTTCAAGTAGAAGTGCTGCTATGAGGAGGGTGGTTATTGAAGTTCTGCTGAGAGCAGCCTTTTGAGGAAATCAGGTCAAGCAGAAGTATGGTTGGAGCCTTTGATTGGCCTAATTGAAAAAGCAAAGCTGGAGAGCCATAGTTCCCTGACTCTGATGAACGATATTGTGCATGCTACCTTGAAGGTATTTACATTTTTTTTTACTTTGTAACTTTTTTCCTTTGGGATTCTAATTTTTCTTTCCCCTGTTTTTTTAGGCCAATCTTATCGGTACAGAAATGATGAACAGAATCCCCCTCTTGGAGCAGATAGCACGCGATTCTCAGCAGAGAGCACGCGATTCTCAGTAAGAGGCATTCAATTGGAAGGAGCAGTTCGAGAGTTTACAAATTGATGTGGAATTCTTACAAGAGATCAAGAGCACCTTACAGCAGCAGGTGCGAGCTTTAACCTCAGAATTAGCAGGTGCAAAAGCTTCCTTAAGCCAAACAGAAAAAGAAAAAAGCATCTCGAGTCTTCCTTTTCAGAACAACTATCCAAGGCTAGTGAAGAGAACAGAGAGTTGAAGGTTCTCTTGAGTCAAAAAGAGACTTACTCTGGGGAGCTCGTGCAAAGCTTAACTCAAGCACAAGAAGACCTTCGAGTCTCTTCTGATAAGGTGCGTGCTTTAGAAAGCTCCCATGCCTCTCTTCAAATTTCTTACAACTCTGCCCTGGCTGAAAATGAGGAACTAAAGAATGAGAGTTTTGATTGGGAAAGGTATTATGAGACCCTTGAAGAGAAATCTGCTATTAAGGCAAGTTGGGCGTTTTTGAACTCACGTCGTGATACCCTGATTGAAGCTGGCCAAGAAAATTTCAACTTAGAGTTTGAGTTGGCTAAGGTCAATCAAATCATTGAGAAGGCTCAACAAACTCAAGATTTTCCTTCTCCTGTGGCCGAAGCTTCCGTGAATGTTGAAGTTGATATGGGTATCCCAACTCTTCCAAGCCTTGTCGAGCCCATTGCTGCGAGTCAAGATCAACCCGCAACTGTTGATGCACCTGCCCAAGTTGAGCCCGTTGCCGTTGATGCACCTTCTTCAGTTCCCTCATCTTCCTAGTGATAAATTTAAGCAGTTTGAATTCTCTCTCTTTTGCAGGTACCTTTTTGGAAGGTTATGTTAAAACCCTTGGTTTCATTTGAGGGTTTATTTTGGAAAATTATAATCAAACCTGTGATGACCCGGCCGGTCGTCTCATGAGTTACCACTCCGTTTCCCCCATTTCTGCTTCTTTATGCTTCGTTACCCGTGTTTTATGTGATCAAGTTGATTAGTTTGCGTTCGGAGTGGTTTTGGTAAGAAATGAGACACTTAGTCTCTTTTAAGAAGGTTAAGTTGGAGAAAGTCAACCGGATGTTGACTTATGTGTTAGAGGGATCAGATGTGAGTTCCGATGGTTTGGTTAGTTTCGGGAGGTGATTTATGGCTTAGGAGCGTGATCGGAATTGATTTTGGAGGTCCGGTATAGAATTAGGCTTGAATTGGCGAAGTTAGTATTTTGGTGAATTCCGGTTGATAAGTGAGATTTTGATCCGAGGGTCGGAATGGAATTCTGAGAGTTGTTGTAGCTTCGTTTTGTCATTTGGAATGTGTGTGCAAAATTTCAGGTCATTCGAACGTGGTTTGGTTGGGTTTTTGATCAAAAGCGTATTTCGGTAGTTTTTATAAAACTTAGGCTTGAATTCGATGTGAAATGATGGATTTGGTGTTGTTGGAGGTGTTTTGATGATCGGAACAAGTTTCAATAAGGTATTGGGTCATGTTTATGCTTTTGGTAGAGCTCCCGGGGGCCTCGGGGTGATTTCGGGTGGCTAACAGGAAGAGTTTGGACTTGTGTAATTGCAGAATTTCTGCTGCTTCTGGTGTTTTCGCACCTGCGGTTTGGGGACCGCAGGTGCGGCATCGCATGTGCGAAGGATTTAGCCGCAGATGCGGATTTGAGGAGTGAGGTCAGGAACCGCAGATGCGGAATAGGGACCGCACCTGCAAAACCGCAGATGCGGAATAGGGACCGCACCTGCGGAGCCGCAGATGCGGCAGAGAACTGCAGATGCGGGTTTGGGCTGTTTAATGAATTCCCGCAGAAGCGGAGCTTTGACCGCAAATGCGGTACCGCAAAAGCGGAATTTTGACCGCAGATGCGGAAATGCCTGGGCAGAATGTATATATGTTTCTTCTTCGCGATTTTTGAAGGGTTCATTCATTTTTGACTTCGGACTTAGAGTGTTTGGGCGATTTTGAAGAGAGATTTTAAGGGAACTTCGATATGGTAAGGATTTTGGACCTAACACACACTTCTATGGTAGTATTTCACGGATTGAGACTGAATTTTAAGGAATTATTGGACTAAAAATGGAGGTTTAGGGCTTGAGTCTAAGAGAGTTTAAATTGGGAATTTGAGGGGTCAATTGGACTCCGATTCTTGTGATTTTTATATGTATGAACTCGTGGGGAGACAAGGAATCTAATGATGTAAAAAAATTTGAGTTTCGAGAAGTGGGACCGGGGCTCAAGTTTTGCTAATTTTGGGATTTTTGATATTTTTCGATTTTTTCGCTTGGGTTTTGTTCCCATAGCATATTGTGACATATTCGTTCTGATTTTGGTTATATTCGACGCACGTGGAGGCCGATTTGAGAGGCAAGGGCATCGCGAGCTAGAGATTTAGCCGGTTCGAGGTGAAGAATGATGTTAAATGATGTCCTGAGGGTTTGAAACCCCGGATTTGCACATTGTAGTGCTATATTGAGGTGACTTGCACGCCGGATAGCGAGCGTGGGTAGAGCACCATTGGGATTGTGACTTGCTCCGTCCCGATTGATGAATTTACTACGTATTTGACTAAAACTTGTTGACTATCATCATGATTTGGGCTAATTGCCATATTTGGGCTTCGTGCCAACTATTTGAACCCTTCGGGGACTTTGATTGATTCTCCTCACTTTACTTGTCAAAAATCATATCCACAGTCATTGTTTCTATCTGTTTTAAACGATTTAAGCCGGTTTATCAATCTAATCCTAAATGAGAGGAATATGGGGGCTGAGATCCCTACCTTCTATTATTGTGCCCGAGAGGCTGTGAGATTAATGACTGAGAGGGGTTGAGAACCCCATGGTGAGGATATTATATATGTTATGGATCGGGCTGCACGCCGCAGCAATACTTATACGGATCGGGCTGCGCGCCGCAACAATATAGCGCTTGGGATGTAGGAGCCCCTCCGGAGTCTGCACACCCCTAGTGAGCGCAGTCAACTATTTACATGGATCGAGCTGCGCGCCGCAGCGATGTACGGATCGGGCTGCACGCCGCAATGGTTACTCTAATTTCTGTTATTGTGGGGCATATGAGTTGAGTGCTGAGAGTGTGTACTAAGAGGTTAATACTGTGCCCGAGGGGCGAATCCCTACTTGATTATTTACCTGTTAAATTACCTATTTTACTTGATTTAAAGAAATTTCGTTCGACTTCTTCACTGGTTTACGGCTTAAGTGATTTAAATGTTTTGATATAGAGTTGCTTTGTGACTTTACGTGTTTTCATGCTTTCAGCCATTATTTACAATTATTACTCACTGGGCCGGAGTACTCACATTACTCCCTGCACCGTGTGTGCAGATACAGGCATAGCAGAGTCCGCTCCTGAGTGCTGATCCTCCCAGTCCAGGCAGTGATTTGGAGACTACGAGGCAGCTGTTAGCGTCTGCAGCCCCCGTGCCTCCCCTATCTTATCATTTTCATGTTCCTAGAACTATTGTATCGGATTTAGTGTTCAGTTGACTCGTATCTGGATTTCTTAGTTGCTCATGACTTGTGACACCCCGGTTTGGGCTGTGTCGGGATGGTTTCCCCTATTGTTATCGTTATTTCCGCTAATTATGGCTATTATATCATGTTTAACAACTGTTTATGGTATTTAATTGTTTAAAAGAGTTCTGTTTGGTCTGGCTGGCCTTGTCTTCACGAGAGGCGCCATCACGACCGGGTTCGGGATTTGGGTCGTGACAAGTTGGTATCAGAGCCTAGGTTACTAGGTCTCACGAGTCATGAGCGGGTTTAGTAGAGTCTCGCGGATCGGTACGGAGACGTCCGTATTTATCCTCGAGAGGCTGCAGAACCTTTTAGGAAAAACCTCACATTCTTGAAATTCTTATCGTGCAAACTTGTTTATCTGAGTGCTGAACTTCTGTTATTCTATTCTCTCGCAGATGGCGAGGACTCGCACTACCGGACGAGGTGGACGACCACCAGTACCACCAACTAATGCCACCAGAGGCCGTGGACACGGTCGTGGTCGTGGCAGAGGCAGAGCAGCGAGGGCAGCACCTGTTGATCCACCAGTTGCCCCAGCTCCGGATCAGGCTCCAGCAGCACCAGTTCAGGCACCAGCTATGCCCATCGTGATCATGGGTCTACAGTAGACCTTGGCACAGATCTTGACAGTTTGCACTGGCCTGGCTCAGGCAATTTCAGCCACCACAACAACAACGACTTCACAGGCCGGGGGAGGAAATCAGAACCCCGCTGCTCGCACACCTGAGCAGGTAGTGCAGGGACTGCAGACGGCGGAGGCACCTCCAGCTCAGCCGGTCGCACCACTGCAGGAGTTCAGGGTTCCAGTTACGCCGGATGATGAGCAGCGTCGTCTTGAGAGGTTTGGTAGACTCCAGCCTCCGTCATTCAGTGGTGCTGAGGGCGAGGATGCCCAGGGTTTTCTGGACAAGTGTCAGTGGATGCTCCGTACAGTAGGGATTCTTGAGTCTAGTGGTGTGGCATTCACCACCTTTCAGTTTTCTGGGGCTGCCTTCACTTGGTGGGAGGCGTATGAGAGGCGTAGGCCTGTTGGTGCAGCGCCCCTTACTTGGTAGGAGTTCTCCACTCTCTTCTTGGAGAAGTACGTACCGCAATCCCGCAGAGAGGAGCTGCGCAGACAGTTTGAGTGGTTGAGACAGGGGGATATGACCGTGTCCCAGTATGAGATGAAGTTTTCAGAGTTGGCTCGTCATGCCGTTTGGATGGTTCCGACTGATCGTGAGAGGATTAGGAGATTTGTTGATGGCCTTAGCTACTATCTCCGTATTCTTATGACTAGAGAGAGATTATTGGGTGCTACGTTCGAGGAGGTGGTCGATATAGCTCGAGAGATTGAGGCGGTTTGCCGTCAGGATCGAAAGGAGAGGGAGGCCAAGAGGCCTCGAGGTTCTGGCAGTTACAGTGGTGCTCCTTCGAGGGGCCAGTCCAAAATGGCAGAGGTCGTTCTTTCAGGCTCGCTCAGTCGGCCCATCCAGAGTATCGTGGGGTATCTTCAGTTCGTGGTTATCAGGGGCCTCAGTAGGGCCAGTCATCACTCAGTGCCCTCCCAGCTCAAAGCTCATCTCATGCCCCATCAGCCCCGGGTTCTTCCGTGCCAGGTCCTTCTACTGGTCACTCCGGTGCCAGGGGTTCCCTTCAGTTTCCATCTCCGACACCGGGGAGTTGCTATGAGTGCGGAGAGTTTGGACATGAGGAGGCAGTGCCCTCGACTCCGTGATGGCCAGCTCCAGTAGAGAGGTCAGCCATCGACTTCTGCTCCAGTTACTTCACCACCCGCCCAGCCAGCTAGGGGTGGAGGTCAGGCAGTCAGGGGTCTCCCCAGAGGAGGAGGTCGATCAGGCAGTGGCCAGGCTCGTTTCTATGCTATTCCAGGCATGACAGATGCTATTGCATCAGATGCTGTCATTATAGGTATTGTTTCAGTCTGCCACAGAGATGCCTCTGTATTATTTGATCCCGGTGCCACCTATTCTTATGTGTCCTCGTATTTTGCTCATCATTTGGGTACGTCCCGAGAGTTTCTTGCTTTAACTGTTCATGTATCTACCCTGGTGGGCGATACTATTATTGTAGACCGTGTGTACCGGTCCTGTGTGGTGACTATTGGGGGTCTGGAGACACAAGCTGATCTATTGCTATTGAGCATGGTGGATTTTGATGTCATTTTGGGAATGGATTGGTTATCTCCGTGTCGTGCTATTCTAGACTATCATGCTAAGACAGTCACTTTGGCTATGTCGGATGTACCGCGGGTCGAGTGGCGTGGTGTGGCTGATTATGTTCCTAGTTGAGTGATCTCTTTCTTGAAGGCCCAGCGTATGGTTGGGAAGGGTTGTCTTTCATATCTAGCTTTTGTGCGGGATGTTGGAGCTGAGACTCCTAGTATCGATTCTATTCCAGTTGTGAGGGATTTTCCCGATGTGTTTCCTGCGGACCTGCCGGGCATGCCACCGGACAGGGATATTGATTTTGGTATTGACCTGGTGCCGGGCACTCAGCCCATTTCTATTCCGCCGTATCGTATGGCACCAGCAGAGTTGAAAGAATTAAAGGAGCAGCTTCAGGAACTTCTAGATAAGGGGTTCATTCGGCCCAGCAACGTTCATGCATCTGATGAACAGTGTATTCCGGCCTTACCTGGATTCATTCGTTATTGTTTTCATTGATGATATTCTGGTGTACTCGCGTAGTCAGGAGGAGCACGCGGAGCATTTGCGAGTTGTATTGCAGAGATTGAGGGAGGAGAAGCTTTATGCAAAGTTCTCCAAGTGTGAGTTTTGGCTCAGCTCAGTGGAGTTCTTGGAACACGTGGTGTCCAGCGAGGGGATTCAGGTTGAACCAAAGAAGATAGAGGCGGTGCAGAGTTGGACCAGACCGTCCTCAGCTATGGAGATTCGTAGTTTTCTTGGTTTGGCAGGCTATTATCGCCGGTTTGTTCAGGGATTCTCATCTATCACATCGCCCTTGACCAAATTGACTCAGAAGAGTGCTTCATTTGTATGGTCGCACGAGTGTGAGGAGAGCTTTCAGAATCTCAAGACGGCTTTGACCACAGCTCCAGTATTGGTTTTGCCATTAGCTTTAGGTTCATATACCGTATATTGTGATGCTTCGAGAGTTGGGATTGGTTGTGTATTGATGCAGGAGGGTAGAGTTATTGCTTATGCTTCTCGTCAGTTGAAGCCACACGAGAAGAACTACCCTGTTCATGATTTGGAGTTGGCTGCTATTGTTCATGCATTGAAGATTTGGCGGCATACTTTTATGGCGTATCTTGTGAGGTAATCACTGATCATCGCAGCCTTCAGCATTTGTTCAAGCAAAAGGATCTTAATTTGAGGTAGCGGAGTGTGACGACCCAAAGGGTCATCACCTGTTTCCTCCCTCGTTCCGTGCTTCCGAGGCCTTGAAAACCTCATTTTTACTTGCCTCGATTTGCGTGCGCAGTCCGGGCGCATAGCCAAAAAAATTTTATGTTGATTTTTGTGAATTCTGAGAAAAAGTGAAGAATTTTGATATTAACATGATTAAAGTTGACTTTGGTCAACATTTTTGGTAAATGGACCCGGACCCGAGATTGGACGGTCCCGGAAGGTCCGTAGAAAAATATGGGACTCGGGCATGTGCCCGGAGTCGAATTCCGAGGTCTAGAGCCCGAGGAAAGAATTTTTCTGTGAAATTGTTTTTCTGAAATTATTAAGGAAATTGAAAATGAAAATTGATTAAAAGACTGTGGTATCGAGCTCGTATTTTGGTTCCGACACCCGGAACAAGTCTTATATATTGTTTAAGCGCTTTCTGTAAAGTTTGGTCGAAATCGGACGTCATTTGACGTGTTTCGGACCTAAATATCTAAAGTGGAAGTTTATGAAGTTTAGAAGAAAATCATGAGTTTTGGGGCTTGATTCTTTGAACATAATGTTATTTTGGCGATTTGATCGCGCGAGTAAGTCCGTGGGATGTTTTTTAGGTTGTGTGCATGTTTGGTTTGGAGCCCCGAGGGCTCGGCTGAGTTTTGGATAGGCATCGGATTAGATTTTCTCATTTTTTTAAAAATCTGGTATTTTCAGTGCTGGTGTCTTCGCATTTGCGAAGAAATGATCGCAAATGCGATATTGCAAATGCGACCACTTGATCGCAAATGCAAAAAAGGGGAGACTTTGCTTGGGTCGCAAATGCGACAATATGTTCGCATATGCGAGGGCCGCCCATTCGCAAATGCGACGTCTTCCTTTGCAAATATGATAGCCCCATTTTCCCTCTGTGTTCGCAAATGCGGGAAAAGGCTCGCAAATGCGAGGTAGGGGTCATCGCAAATGCGATGCAATTCTCCAGACCCTAGTTCGCAAATGCGAACTAAAATGTTCGCAATTCCCACGCCTGTTTTGTTCGCAAATGCGAACCTATGTTCGCATTTCCCATATCCGAGGCCCAGCAAATTTTATACTTAGTCGAATTTTCATCACTTTTCATCATTCTTTCAAAACCCAAACACCATAGGCGATTTTTCAAGAGCAAACTTCATCCCAAATCATTTGTAAGTTAATTTTTACTCAACTCTTTCAACTTTTAACATCATTAAACATGTTTTCCACTTGAAATCAAGGATTTTCATGGGTGAAATTGGGGTTTTTGGGTAGAACCTAGGTTTTCCATAAATTGGGGAGTTGGACCACGATTTGAGGTCCGATTTCAAAATAAATTATATATTTGAACTCGTGGGGGAATGGGTAACCGGATTTTGGTTCGAACCTCGAGTTTTGACCACGTGGGCCCGGGGGTGTTTTTGGAATTTTTGGGAAAAACTTGGGAAATTCATTTTTATGCATTCAAAGTGTTTCATATAGTGTTTATTAAAGTAATTAAGCAATTTGTGATTATATTCGAGCGAATTGGAGGTGGAACCGCGAGGTAAAGTGATAGTTGAGGATTAAGTGGATTTCAAGGCTTTGAGGTAAGTGTTTGGTTCAACTCTAGCTTGAGGGAATTGGAGTTGAGTCTTGTTGCTAATTGCTATGTGATCGAGTACGATGTATAGGCATGGTGACGAGTATCTATACATTGGTGTCTAGCATGACCGTGAGTCCTTATAATGTGATTATCATGAACTGATTGTGAATTTCATGTTTATTGGAGTATTTCTATATGTTGTGAATAACATGTGAATGGTGATATGATAATTTGATTCCTAGGAGCATTGGCTCGAACTGTGATACGAATATTGAAAGTATATGAAATGACTTGATTCATTGAGGAGCGTCGGCTCCAGTTGTAGAACGAATTGCGAAAGTATAAGTGATAATTGAACCTCTGGAGCATCTGCTCGAGTTGTGAAAAGAATTGTGAAGTAAAAGTGAGAAAGAGGAGAGATCATTATGTTGCCCTCTTGGTGGGCTATTGTTGGGTTGTGATTCCTCTGCATTGTGTTCTTAACGGATACTAGGGTCGCTTAGGTTAATGTTTCCTTGTGTCGTATGATGACTATAGTTATAGATGGGTTGGTTGGGTGTGGTAGTCGGTTACATATAGCTGAGGTGGTCAAGTGTGGTAATAGGTTGGTTATAGCTGTGGTGGTTAGATGTTGGAACTAATGTGGTGGTTAGATGTTGGAACTAATGTGGGTATAGTAATTCCCTTGCCGGGATATTTGAGATAATGTTTTGTTCCCTCACTGGATAAGAATTTCTTGGAGCTTGGGCTCCAGTGATATCGTGGAGTAAGAAAAGAAAGAAAGGGAAAGAGTTACTGGTTATTCCCTTGCCGGACGTTTTGTTGATTCTGTTGTTGGTTTTTTTTCTCTCCCTTGCCGGGATACTGAGATTATTAAGTTGTTTGTCATGTGTATTCCCTTGCCGGGATTTTCGTTATTGTTTATTTACTCTCTTGCCCCGTATTTGTGACTGTGGTTTGGATGATGAAATATGATCTTGGTGGAGCGGGTTGCACGCCGCAACAATGATATTGAGGATCGGGTTGCACGCCGCAACAATATTATGTGAGGGTCGGGTTGCACGCCGCAACAATAATATGTGAGGGTCGGGTTGCGCGCCGCAACAATGATACATGATAAATGATATGGGTCGGGTTGCACGCCACAACAGTGGTATTTGTGGAGCGGGTTGCACGCTGCAACAATGGTAATTATGGAGCGGGTTGTACGCCGCAACAATTATTTGATGCCCTGTGTTTATATTGAGTATTTATTCCTTGTTTATGGTGGATCTAAGTTGCTTTAGTTTATTACCCTGGGTTACTGTTAATATTGTATCTCCCCATAGCATGTTTCCCCCTCCCATATTGTTAATTGCTTTGTATTCGATTTTCGCTATATATTTATAACTGCACAGGTTTATGTGGTGTCCAGTCTAGCCTCGTCACTATTTCGCCGGGGTTAGGCTAGACACTTACCAGCACATGGGGTCGGTTGTGCTGATGCTACACTTCTGTGCATTTTTGCACAGGTCCAGGTTTTGAGGAGCAGCAGCAGCAGTAGTACGGGAGCAGGATTTCATTTACACGAGACTGAGGCAGCCTTGCAGGCGTCCGCAGGCCCGGCATCTCTTCTTTAGTTTCTCTGTTTTGACTGTTGCCTCATTGTTAGTAGTTCGTGAGTAATGGGACACCAAATCTTGGGGTAGAGGTTATTATTGACTATTCCGCATTTTGTTTCATATTTATAAGACAGACTTCCGCTATTGTTCTTAGTAGATTTCATGTTCTATATTGATGCTACAAACTGTTAAGATAATTGTTTATTGATGAAAAGGTAAATAAGTTGGCTTGCCTAGCTACCACGAGAGGCGCCATCACGGCTCTGATGGTGGGAAATCCGGGTCGTGACACAGAGGCGGTTGGAGTTGCTTAAGGATTATGATATCACCATTTTGTACCATCCGGGAAAGGCCAATGTAGTGGCCGATGCTTTGAGCCGAAAGGCAGTGAGTATGGGGAGTTTGGCATACATCCCAGTTGGGGAGAGACCCCTTGCAGTTGATGTTCAGGCCTTGGCCAATCGGTTTGTGAGATTAGATATTTCGGAACCCAGTCAGGTGTTGGCTTGCGTGGTCTCTCGGTCTTCCTTATTTGATCGCATCAGAGAGCGCCAGTATGATGATCCGCATTGGCTTGTCCTTAGGGATAGAGTTCAGCATGATGATGCTAGAGATGTGACCATTGGTGATGATGGAGTGTTAAGGATGCAGGGCCGGATTTGCATGCCCAATGTGGATGGGCTTCGGGAGTTGATATTGGAGGAGGCCCATAGCTCGCGGTATTCCATTCATCCGGGTGCCGCGAAGATGTATCAGGATCTTAGGAGCATTATTGGTGGCGGAGAATGAAGAAGGATATTGTGGGGTTTGTAGCTTGGTGTCTCAATTGTCAGCAGGTGAAATATGAGCCTCAGAGACCGGGTGGCTTGCTTCAGCAGATGGTTATTCCTGAGTAGAAGTGGGAGAGGATCACTATGGATTTTGTTGTTGGACTTCCTCGGACTTTGAAGAAGTTCGATGCTATTTGGGTGATTGTAGACAGGCTGACCAAGTCTGCGCACTTCATTCCTATCTGTACTACTTATTTTTCAGAGCGGCTGACAGAGTTATATATTCGGGAGATTGTTCGGTTGCATGGTGTCCCAGTTTCTATCATATCAGATCGGGGCACTCAGTTTACTTCCCAGTTTTGGAAGTCTTTACAGCGAGAGTTGGGTACTCAGGTGCAGTTGAGCACATCTTTTCACCCTCAGATGGACGGGCAGTCCGAGCGCACCATTCAGATATTAGAGGATATGCTACGCGCCTGTGTTATTGATTTCGGAGAGTCATGGGATCAGTTTCTACCGCTTGCAGAGTTTGCTTATAACAACAGCTACCAGCCGAGCATTCAGATGGCTCCATATGAGGCTTTGTATGGGAGGCAATGTAGATCTCCAGTTGGTTGGTTCGAGCCCGGTGAGGCTAGGCTATTGGGGACGGATTTGGTTCAGGATGCTTTAGATAAAGTGAAGGTAAATCAGGAGAGACTTCGTACAGCGCAGTCGAGGCAGAAGAGTTATGCGGACAAGAAGGTTCGAGATGTATCCTACATGGTTGGTGAGAAGGTCATGTTGAATGTTTCGCCCACGAAGGGTGTTATGAGATTTGGAAAGAAAGGGAAGTTGAGTCCGCGGTTCATTGGGCCTTTTGAGGTACTTAGGAGGATTGGGGAGGTAGCTTATATGCTTGCTTTGCCACCCAGCTTGTCGAGTGTGCACCCGGTATTTCATGTTTCTATATTCCAGAAGTATGTTGGGGACCCATCTCATGTGTTGGACTTCAGCATGATTCAATTGGATGATGATTTGACCTTTAATGCAGAGCCAGTGACTATTTTGGGTCGTCAGGTTCGAAAGTTGAGGTCGAAGGATATAGCTTCAGTGAAGGTGCAGTGGAGAGGTCGGCCCGTGGAGCAGGCTACCTGGGAGACCGAGCGGGAGATGCGGAGCAGATATCCTCACCTATTTGAGGCTTCAGGTATGTTTCTTGACTCGCTCGAGGACGAGCGTTTGTTTAAGTTAGGGAGGATGTAACGACCCGACCTGTCGTCTCATGAGTTACCGCTTCGTTTCCCCCCATTTCTGCTTCTTTATGCTTCGTTACCCGTGTTTTTATGTGGTCGAGTTGATCGGTTTGAGTTCGGAGTGAATTTGGTAAGAAATGAAACACTTAGTCTCTTTAAGGAAGGCTTGGTTTGGAAAAGTCAACCGGATGTTGACTTATGTGCTAGAGGGCTCGGATGCGAATTCCGATGGTTCGGTTAGCTTCGGGAGGTGATTTGTGACTTAGGAGTGTGATCGGAAGTAGTTTTGGAGGTCTGGTGTGGAATTAGGCTTGAATTGGCGAAGTTAGTATTTTGGCGATTTCCGGTTGATAGGTGAGATTTTGATCTGAGGGTCGGAATGGAATTCCGAGAGTTTCTGTAGATTTGTTATGTGATTTAAGATGTGTGTGCAAAATTTCAGGTCATTCGGAGGTGATTTGGTTGGGTTTTTGATCAAATGCGTGTTTCGGAAGTTTTAGAAGAACTTAGGCTTGAATTCGATGTAATTTGATGGTTTTGGTGTTGTTTGAGG
>NW_017671349.1:181415-187224 GCF_001879085.1 Nicotiana attenuata | reverse complement strand
TTGTTCAAATCTGTTTTGATAATCTTTAACTCTTTAGGGCACTTTTGATTTCAATTTTTCTTCAGTATTTGAGCTTTTACTGTTGTTATTGGTTAGTAGTAATCAATTAGTTTAGTTTAGTTTAATTCATTAATTGCATTAGTAATTCCATGTTCATGATTTAGCTTAAGTTTTGTTCTTCATGTCAGTGCTGTTCCCAGTAGTCATATACGTTTAAGTGGTCTGATTTTAGGTTCAGTTAGTCGACTCCTAATTGTTTACTGCAGTTTGATTTTAATTGTTCCAACCTCTTGATTAGCTAATTTGTCTAGTTTGATTAGCCCTAGAAATAGATTGCTTGGTTATAGTTAATGGACTGGTTTAACTTAGTCAGTAATTTCAGGGGATTCAAAAGTTAGTTTAGGCATGGAAAAGGGTAGTTTCATTAAGATTGGTAATTGTTGAAGTAAAGTAAGGGTAGAATAGGAATTGTAATGGGTATAGAACCTTCTAGGATGGACTATAGTATAGATTTCAATAGAATAGGTGTAGTTACTTGTGTAACAAGTCGGAAAATAAAGGGTAAAAATAGAATTAGAATAGGGACTAAGAGGTAAAAGGAAAATCTGAAATTGGACCCTAAGTTCACCTATAAATAGGCATCCATTTGCCTTGATTCACAAGTTTGGGGGGGAGCCTTAGAGTTTCCCCAAAAAAATAGTGTGCTCCAGTTTTATTCCAGATCTGAAAACTACAATTCAAAATTCAAAACAAAAACAATAGAAAACCTTCAAAAATCAAAAGTTTTTTGGATAAGTTTTGGGTTTGCTGAAGTTGTTCTGGGGTTATTTCGAGTAAATGTGGGTTAGTTTTTGATTGCTGGTTGTTTGTTGATTGCTGAAGAAGTTCTGTGGCTTCTGATCAAGTCTTAATTGCATTTGAGTGGCTTGTGGTTGATTGCCTGGGGGTTTACTTGGTTTTTAAACTCTTCATGGTCATTGAATTAAGTTCCTGGCTGATTGATATCTGCTCGTGGTTGTTGTTGCTGACTGACTCTGCTTCTTCTTAATTTCGAATACCAGGTACACAGCTTTGTCCTTGAGGATTACGAACTGAAGAATGAATTTATGTGACAATTGAAGCATGAAATTTGATTTAGTTTCAATTTTTGAATTGTGTATTCGAGCATCAGTTCGTTGATGATATTCAAACCTTGATTTGTTATTATATTCACTGGACTGCAACTGAATGATTTGGACCGTTAAGATAATTAGACGTGTTCCTGGAAATGTGAGGAAATTTGTAGCCATTAGTACCTGTTTAGTCTAGAAGAGTCAGAAACATTTGGATTTGCGCTTGATTTTGAAATCTAGTTTAATTTCAAACTGAACCTGTGTTGTGTTGCAGCAATTCATATCTGCGTTTATATGTAAGTGTTAATAACTCTAGGCTAATGGTTCAAATCATTAGTTTACTTGAATTGAATTAGGCGTCATCAATTGGACTGATTTCATTCAGTCCAGACGGAATTTGAGGGAGCATTGTTTCCTTATTTAAAATGTGAATATTGCTACTCCTTAATCACCAATTGTTGGAACAACATTTATAGTAGTTTGAATAAATCCAGCAAACCTTTGTGTAAGTAAATTGTGGTTCTATTGAGTTTAAAGAGTCAGGTATATAACGGCCAAGTCCCAGGATATTTGGGCTGCAGGCTACCGGATACGTAGGCCTAGGTCCAATTTTAATTCCTTTCACGTTTGGACCTGGGCCGAGATTTGCGGCTGGCCAGTTTGGCGTAGGTTTGAATGCAATTTTCCGCTGATGGGTTTGTTTTGGGAGCCCAATGTTTGGTTTGATACAGAGTTACCATTTAGTCTACTTCAATCCAGTAACAAATTAATTAGGACCTTTTATTTTGTTTTTAGAGACAAATAAATAGAATCCATAGTTGCTTTTAGGTTTGCCCTTTTAAACAATAAATGAGACGAGCCTCACCAAATAAAACACGAATTGCGGGGCCCTCTTTAAATGCTTGTATTAATTTTTAGACTTCGGGATGGGCCGTTTAGCGAATTTCACGGCCTTCCCCAAAGATAAAATCGCGTTAGTCTCTTAGGCGCGCACTTTAATAAAATTACCTTCCTAAAATGCGGGTGCACATTTATGTGACCCAAATCTAAATTTCAACGAAGTCGAAGTGCGTCAAAAGCCACGGGTGCACTGGTGTGACGTGGTTCGAGATACATTTTCACGACGTTGCAATTCTCATTAAGAAGACATAAAAATAAAAGCGGTTAAAAATAAAAGGCACATAGGTTAGAGCATGTTTTAAAATCAGATAAAAGCAAATACAATAGTTGAGCGACCGTGCTAGAACCACGGAATCTGGGAATGCCTAACACCTTCTCCCGGGTTAACAGAATTCCTTACTCGGAGTTCTGGTTCGCGGACTATTAACAGAGTCATAATTTCCTCGGATCGGGCTTCGACCGGTGACTTGGGACACCATTAATCTCCCAAGTGCAACTCTGAATTTTAATAATAAATCCCGTTCCGACTGTCCTTTAATTGGAAAAACTCCTTTACACCCTCACAGGTGTAGGAAAAAGGAGGTGTGACAGCTCTGGCGACTCTGCTGGGGAACAAGAACCCAGAACTTTGGTTCAGGGTTCAGAATTCGAGCTTAGATATATTGTTGTATTTGGCTTTATCTGATTTTTCTACATGTTTCATGCTAAATGTGCAAAATGTTGTTGTTTACCGCTTTGATATTATCTGGATTGTATATAAACTGTGGCGAAACCCTTCTCTTCTCACCTCCGGGGATGTGCTCACTGGTGGAGACTCCCTATTCTGTTAGTGTCAATACCCTGAAATAAGAAAGAGGCCGGACAAGTTACTAAGCCGGATGGCCTTTTGGTTCCCGGTACGTAGCCCCCTCCTCGACTCGAGTTGTCCGTTCGGGTACACAGTCTAGAACACATACCCAGGTTTTGAACCTAGAAGAACTTGACTTCATGCCGGATCCCTAGTAAGAACGCTTATTTGCATCATGTGCATTTTGACTTAGGGGACTCAACATAGGGGTTGGGTCCGTCTAGGACAGGTGTACCCGAAATAATGGACCATCCTGATGCATCCTACTTGTGCATTTATCTGTTTGGGACTCGCATGCTGACCGGCTTTGAATATCTGGAAAAAATTGGAAAAACCAAAAGAGAAAATAGCAGTGTAGAGAGTTAATTTCCTATATTAGAAAAACCAATGTCCAAGTAGTGCCGAAATGCTGCCGAATTTTGAGAAAACAAAAAAAAAGGAAGAAAAGTTCTTTTTAGTTTGCTAATGGAAAAGAAAGACAAAAAGAGCTTTATTTTCAAATTAATTTATTTTATTTGCCACTGAAAAGGAAAATATAAAAAAGAAAAAAAAAAGAGTCTTGCTTTCAGACGTAGCGTATTTGCCAAAACAAAAACCAAAAAAAAAAAACAAGGAAAAAAAAATGAAGAAGAAAAACAAAACGAGTTTAGTTTTCGGGAATAGCTAGTTTGTTTGCCCGAACTACGCTGGTTTGATTCTCACCGGATGTGAGATACGTAGGCAACCCTCATCGGGTCCAACCTCCCCTTTTTTCAAAAATAGCCAAAAATGCCAAAATTTTTAATTTCATCATGAATAAGTCGGGTGCCGCCATTCTTGTTTAAAATAAGCCGAATGTCCCCAAAAGGGCGCCGGAAGGCTGTTTTTGCAAGAACAGCCACCCCGAGTCATTTTTTAGCAGGCACAGCCTTAAAATCTTCTTTATGAAGTGCTGAAAGGCCGTATCTGCAATACCAGCTGTTTGTTTAAATTGGAAATTTGAACAGAGATTGTGCCATCTTTTCTCTTTTAGGTCAACATAAGTGATTAAAATCCCTTAATAAATGTGCAGGATGAGCACAACTCAAAATGAATTATTTTCAATCATGCATAAAATCCCTTTGGAGTTACGTCTGTGGTGGAACGATTTAGGCGGAGAAGGGCAAGCTGCGGTCAAGAAGCATTTGAAAGGGCTTACCGGTTTGCTCGATATCGTGCCTCGAAGAGATATTATTAGGGCACTGGTCACATGTTGGGACCCAGCACATAACGTGTTCCATTTTTCGGACTTTGAGCTTACCCCGGCATTAGAGGAAATAGCTGGCTACATTGGAAAGGATGAGGTTCCGTTGAGGCACAAATACTTGGTTGCCCCCAGAGTTGTAGCCGTGCACAGATTTCTAGACTCTTTGAAGATAGTCAGAACCGTCCATAACACAGATCTGGCAAGTGGCTTTTGTACTCTGAGCTTCATATATCATCGATATGGCCATATCGGGGGGTTCAACAACCCAGAAAGTAAGATATGTAGCAAAGGAAACCGCCAAAAGTGGGAGGAGCATCGACGTTTCGCCTTTATGGTAGCTTTCCTGGGGCTTTTAGTATTTCCAAGGAAGGATGGGAACATTGACATAAAAATAGCTGGGGTCGTCAGCACATTAATTACTCAAGCCAAAAGTACACTGGCACCTATGATATTGGCCGACATCTTCCGTGCTCTTACAGCTTGGAAGGCCGGGGAAGCTTTCTTCGAAGGGTGCAGTCTATTGTTACAAATGTGGATGATCGAGCATCTGTGTCATCGCCCTCAGTTTTTGAGCTATGGGTCTCCAGAAAAAACATGCATAGAAGAGTTTTACACGAGGATTAAAGGGGTTGAATTGCCAGAAGGAGTCACGGGTTGGACAACATATTTTCGGTCCCTCACTGCTAGCCAAATAGAGTGGACACTGGGATGGTTACCCGTTGATGAAATCGTATACATGCCGGCAGCCCGACCACATTTCCTTCTGATGGGGCTTAGAAGCATTCAGCCTTACGCACCGTATCGAGTGTTGAGGCAGCTGGGGAGATGCCAGATAGTACCCAAGGATGATGATCTTAGTTTGCAAGTGGTTGAGATTGGCCCTGATGGCCAGTTTCCTGAAGCAATGGTCCGCCAGGTCTGGAGCGAATGTCAATATTTGACGGCAAACACTTGTGTTCGAGATCGAGCCAAAGGAGAAGTGTCGCCTGATTATCAGGCTTGGTATAGAAGGGACGTTGCATTCGGAAGACCGGCCAAACGACCGCACATCCAGGAATTTGTTGAATCATCACGAGAACAGTAGGCTTGGTTAGCTAAGGAAAATGAATACAGGACCCACATAGGAGCATTGGAAAAACAGGTCCAAGACCTCCGATTTGAAAATAGCTTGCAAGTCGCGGCTGATGAAGGTGAGGAAAACCAATTGGCCAAAGAGAATGAAGCCTTGCGAGCCCGAATCCAAAAATGAAGTTAGAAGCCGATAATCCTGTAAGGAGTGCCAAAGATGCAAAGCTTATAGCAAATCTAAGGCAAAAGGTGGACGACTACAGTTTTGACCACAACAAGGCAGAAAAGGAATTAGCTGGGGTCCGGAAACAATTGGCTAAAAATGCAGAAGAACGGGCCCGCATGGTTAAACAGTTAAAAGGAAAATATGACAATGAGGTCACAGAATTAAAGAAAAAGGTTATTGCCACAGAAAACCGTATGATCAAGCAGGCAAAAGAATTCAAAGTCGAAAGAGAACATTGTTACATGGCATTGGCACAGTTAGAAATGGACTTGCAATAACTCCGGGAACAAAGCCATGCGGATGAGCGAACTTTGGAGGCCAGGGCCCAACAGATAGGGCGGTTGCTTCAAGAGAAAGGAAGAATTCGAGAAAGAATCTTAACCGTTGCTCATTCCATTACTAGGAAATGTCAAAAGTGCGAGAACATGACC
>NW_017671349.1:164753-180488 GCF_001879085.1 Nicotiana attenuata | reverse complement strand
ATAGTATAAACTAAAAAGCAACAAATGGTCGAGATGTACCAGGCCTGGTCGAAGGGACATCCACCACCAGCCTATCCTGCCAACCCCAATTACCTCCCACCACCAGCTCAACCCCAAGATCCTCCCACAGTGAACTCATCTCCCGCTTTCCCTACTTACCAGCAGTACTACGGAACCACCTCTCAGACACCACCACCACCACCCAAACAAATTCCATGTCCTCCACCACCAATTGCTCCAGTATTTGTGGCGCCTCCACCTGCCACGTTGCAGAGATCTTCCAGTGAGCCATTGTTTCCAACTCACGACAGCCAGTACTACCCTCCCGAGCCTACCTTCAAAGCACCTGAGCCATATTCCTACACTCCTCGCTTTGAGCTCCCGGTGGAAACTGATAAGCCGCTTAAGGACCCGGAACAGGAAGAGATGTTTCGAAAAGTAAAAAGCCTGGAGCAATCCTTCAGGAACATGCAAGGATTGGGTGGCCAAGTCAGTGTGGCCTACAAAGATTTGTGCTTGTTTCCCGATGTCCAGCTGCCAGCGGGGTTCAAATTACCAAAGTTTGATTTGTATGATGGCCATGGTGATCCGGTGGCCCACCTGAGGGGATTCTGCAGCAAGATGAGGGGAGCTGGGGGAAAAGATGAGCTGTTAATGGCTTACTTTAGTCAAAGCTTAAGTGGAGCAGCGTTAGAATGGTATACACGACAAGATCATGCTCGGTGGTACACATGGGACGACCTGGCTCAAGCATTTGCATGTCATTTTCAATACAATCTCGAAATTGTCCCGGACCGGCTGTCATTGACCAAAATCGAGAAGAAGCCCGGAGAAAGCTTTAGAGAGTACGGTTTCCGTTGGAGAGAACAGGCAGCAAGAGTTGATCCTCCGATGAAAGAGAATGAGATGGTTGATTATTTCCTTCAGGCTTTGGAGCCAACCTACTATGGTCATCTGGTGTCCGCGGTGGGGAAAACTTTCAATGAGGTCGTAAAGATGGGAAGTATGGTGGAAGAGGGTCTCAAGTCTAACAAGATTATGAGCTATTCGGCACTCAAAGCAACTACGCAGGCTATTCAAAGCGGCACCAGAGGAGTATTGGGAAAGAAAAAGAAAGAAGAAGTGGCAGTAGCCGAGTCAAGGGTCTGGTCCAGGAGTCCGTCACCATATTATCACCAACCTCGCCCTCACCCCCAAGCTTACCCACATACTCCATATGGCCCACCACAGCATTACTACCCTCCTACTCCCCATTTCTCCATCCATCATGCCCAGACATACCCTCAACTCCCTACCCATGCACAATGGCGCACACCTACTCCCCAAAATACTTACCCATCCCAAAACGCTTACCCGCCCCCAAGAACCAACAGAAATGCCGCTGGAACCAGTTACCAACCCAATTTCGCATTTAAAAATGATAGGTTGCAAAAGAAGAAGACTTTTACTCCCTTGGGTGAATCTTATACCAGCATGTACCACAGATTAAGGCAGTTAGGCATGTTGAACCCGATCGAACAAGAATTACCAAACCCTCCCCCAAGGAACCTGGACCATTCAGTAAGCTGTGAGTATTGCTCTGGAGCTCCTGGACATGACACGGAGAAATGTTGGCATCTGAAAACCGCCATTCAGGAACCCATTGATACACGGAGAATTGAGGTGCAGGCTCCGGAGACTCCCAATATCACGCAGAATCTGTTACCAATTCATCATGAGGCTCACATGATCGAGTTAGTGCAGAAGGGAGAATACAAGAAGCTGTCACAAACTGTGATGATGATTAAGGCAAGTGAAACTAAAGCAAACGATAAATTGGTTGATGGGAAAGCCCTGGTCGCAGTGGACCGGACAGTCAGTGAACCAGTGATGATAATAGAACCAGAGCCTGTTAAGGTGACAATACCAGGAGCAGTTGTTAAGCCTGTGTTGGTTGTAAAAGGCGCTCGAACAGAGCCAGTTATCATTAAACCAGTGACCCAGTTGCCTGTGGTTAGTGAGAAAGCTGTCCCGTGGAACTATGACAGAGTGACTGTGATGTACCAAGGAAAGGAAGTTAAAGAAGAAGTGTGCGAAACTCATGGGTTGACTAGATCAGGGAGGTGCTTTGCCCCTGAAGAATTGAGAAAGGTTAAAGCAGCTAAAGACAATCTGGCACCGACAAAGAGGGCTGTTACTAAAGAAGAAGCTGAAGAGTTCCTGAAAAAGATGAAGGCTCAGGACTATTCGATTGTGGAACAATTGAGAAAAACCCCGGCACAGATCTCACTATTGTCCTTATTGATCCATTCGGATGAACACCGCCGGGCGTTGATGAAAATTCTAAACGAAGCTCATGTGCCAGATAAAATCACTGTGAATCATCTTGAGAAGATTGCAAACAAAATTTTTGAGGTGAACAGGGTAACATTTTCTGATGATGAGTTGCCATTGGAAGGAACTGAACATAATAGAGCTCTTTACCTCATAGTGAAGTGTGAAGATTCTGTGGTAACTCGGGTGCTAATTGATAATGGGTCTAGTGCTAACATTTGCCCCCTTTCCACCCTAGAAAAGTTGAGAGTTGACAGGGAAAGAATTCATAAAAATAGTATCTGTGTGAGGGGATTTGACGGCGGAGGGAAAGACACAGTGGGAGATATTGTGTTGGAGCTAACAATAGGACCCGTGGAATTCACTATGGAGTTTCAAGTGCTTGATGTCAGCGTTTCCTACAATCTTTTATTGGGACGGCCCTGGATTCATGCCGCAAAGGCAGTACCGTCTACTTTGCATCAAATGGTTAAATTTGAATGGGATCGGCAGGAGATCGTGGTCCATGGAGAGGACAATTCTTGTAATGCTATTACATCCTTTGAGGAAGTTGAAAATGACAAAGGTCCGTGGGTGTACCAAGTCATGGACGCAGTGTCAGTTGATAAAATCTCGGAAGGGGAGTGTGTTCCTATGCCCAAGATAGCTGCCGCATCTGTTATGGTAGCTTCAGAGATGATAAGGAATGGATTCTTGCCCGGAAAGGGGTTGGGTGCTTCACTGCAGGGAATCATACAGCCAGTGTCTCTTCCCGGAAATCTGGACACTTTCGGGCTAGGTTTCAAACCCACTGCTGCTGACATAAGGAGAGCCAAAAAGATGAAAAAGAGAGTGTGGACCCTCCCAAAACCCATTCCTCGCCTTTCCCGTTCCTTCGTCCGGCCTGGTACTAAACAACGCCCAGCAACAGCACTACCAAATTCTATGGTGATAGAACCTGACAAAGAGTTGATCGAAAAGTTTGAAAGGGTGTTCGATGAAGTGAATATGGTGGAACCAGGCGAAGGTCCGAGTAAAGTTGATGTGCAGTTCGTGGGGTCTCAGGCCAAGCTCAATAACTGGGAAGCTACTCCTCTTCCAACTCGGAAGGAGTCGTGGTAGTTAGCTTTGGATTTTCCTTTGAGTATTAGATCTGGATTATTTCCAGGGTTGTAATTCAGATTTCTATGTTCCGTCCATTTGGATGAGTTAAACTTTGTTATTTTACAATTTTAATGAAATGCAATTTCCTTCTCTCTTCACTCCTGATAGCCTTTATTTTGTTTTCTTTTCTCTCTTGTACAGTCCCTTTTATGCTGGTTTCAATGATGTGTCATGCATGAGGAGTTTCCGGCCTAGTATTGAGATTCCATATGAAATAGTAATACAAGAAATTGAGTGTGATGGCGAGGGTGAATACGATGACGAGGAAGCTTTGGAAGAAATCAGTAAAGAGTTATATCAATTTGAGCAAAAACCCAAACCTAACTTGAATGGCAGAGGCAATCAATCTAGGGGATCAGGAAAATGTTCGAGAAACAAAAATAAGTGTCCATTTGGAAGCCCCGCTCAGAGAGGAGATAATTAAATTGTTGTGTGAGTACAAAGATGTGTTTGCATGGTCATATGATGATATGCCGGGTCTAAGCACCGATCTGGTAGTCCACAAATTGCCCATTCATCCGGAATGCCCTCCTGTCAAGCAGAAGTTGAGGAAATTCAAAACAGATATCAGTGTGAAAATTAAGGAAGAGGTTACTAAGCAATTTGAGGCGAAGGTTATACGGGTTACTCGGTATCCTACCTGGTTAGCTAATGTGGTGCCAGTGCCAAAGAAGGATGGGAAGACCAGAGTATGTGTTGATTACCGTGATCTCAATAAGGCGAGCCCGAAGGACAACTTCCCACTCCCAAACATCCATATATTGATTGACAATTGTGCCAAACATGAGATTGGTTCCTTCGTGGATTGTTATGCGGGCTATCACCAGATTTTGATGGATGAGGAGGATGCGGAAAAGACGGCCTTCATCACGCCGTGGGGAACATATTGTTACAGGGTCATGCCATTTGGGTTGAAGAACGCAGGGGCAACGTATATGAGGGCAATGACTACCATGTTCCATGACATGATACATCAGGAAATCGAGGTCTATGTGGACGACGTGATCATAAAGTCGAGGAAACAATGTGACCATGTTAGGGATTTGAGGAAATTCTTCCAGAGACTCCGCAGGTACAACCTCAAGCTTAATCCAGCAAAGTGTGCGTTTGGAGTCCCGTCGGGGAAGTTGTTGGGATTTGTGGTGAGTCGGCGTGGTATTGAATTAGACCCGTCTAAGATTAAAGCCATCCAGGAGCTACCGCCACCAAGGAACAAGAAGGATGTGATGAGTTTGCTTGGCAGGT
Source organism: Nicotiana attenuata (assembly GCF_001879085.1). Lineage (NCBI taxonomy): Eukaryota > Viridiplantae > Streptophyta > Magnoliopsida > Solanales > Solanaceae > Nicotiana > Nicotiana attenuata. Next base: position 175,787 of record NW_017671349.1, on the reverse strand, counting down.
TGAATTACATCAGCAGGTTCATTGCCCAGCTTACAACTACTTGTGAGCCCATTTTCAAGCTGCTAAAGAAAGATGCTGCGGTCAGATGGACAGACGAATGTCAAGCAGCATTTGACAAGATTAAGAAGTATTTGGCTAGTCCACCTGTGTTGGTCCCGCCAGAGCCAGGAAGGCCCTTGATCCTTTACCTGACTGTGTTGGACAATTCTTTTGGTTGTGTACTGGGGCAGCATGACATCACAGGAAGGAAAGAGCAGGCGATTTACTACCTCAGCAAGAAGTTCACATCATATGAGGTAAAATACACTCAACTCGAGAGGACGTGTTGTGCTTTAACCTGGGTAGCGCAAAAGTTAAACATTACTTGTCAGCATATACTACCTATCTCATCTCTCGGTTGGACCCATTGAAGTATATATTTCAAAAGCCCATGCCCACAGGGAGGCTAGCGAAATGGCAAATCCTGCTTACGGAATTTGATATTGTCTACGTGACTCGGACTGCAATGAAAGCACAGGCGTTGGCTGATCATCTAGCTGAGAATCCCGTTGATGATGAATATGAGCCTTTGAAAACATACTTCCCGGACGAGGAGATAATGCATGTTGAAGAATTAGGACAGGTCGAGAAGCCTGGATGGAAACTTTTCTTTGATGGAGCTGCCAATGCCAAGGGTGTCGGAATAGGAGCAGTACTGATTTCTGAGACAGGGCAACATTACCCCGTCACTGCTCAACTTCGTTTCTATTGCACCAACAACATGGCTGAGTACGAAGCATGTATCCTGGGATTGAGGTTGGCTATAGACATGGGTGTCCAGGAAATCTTGGTCATGGGTGACTCGGACCTTCTTGTACACCAGATTCAGGGAGAGTGGGAGACACGAGATTTGAAGCTCATACCATACCGGCAGTGTTTGCATGAACTTCGTCAACGGTTTCAATCAATAGATTTCAAACACATTCCAAGGATGCACAATGAGGTTGCCGACGCTTTGGCCACTTTGGCGTCGATGTTGCATCATCCGGACAAGGCTTACGTGGATCCGTTACAGATTCAGGTTCGAGATCAGCATGCCTATTGTAATGTGGTGGAGGAAGAGTTTGATGGTGAGCCATGGTTCCATGATATAAAAGAATATCTCCGGATGGGAGTATACCCGACACAAGCTACAGGGGATCAAAAGAGAGCAATTCGTCGCCTGTCAAGCGGATTTTTCTTCAGTGGAGGAGTGTTGTACAAGAGAACTCCAGATCTTGGTTTATTGAGATGCATAGATGCCAAACAGGCTACAGTTATCATGGCTGAGGTACATGCGGGAGTTTGTGGACCTCATATGAGTGGATATATATTGGCAAAGAAGATCCTTCGAGCAGGTTATTATTGGCTTACTATGGAACGGGATTGCATCAGCTTCGTGCGCAAATGTCATCAATGTCAGATACACGGAGATTTGATTCATTCTCCACCATCTGAATTGCATACAATGTCAGCACCATGGCCGTTTGTTGCCTGGGGAATGGATGTTATTGGTCCGATTGAGCCAGCAGCCTCAAATGGGCATAGATTCATTTTGGTAGCTATTGATTATTTCACTAAATGGGTGGAGGCAAAAACCTTCAAATCCGTGACTAAGAAGGCAGTTGTCGATTTCGTACATTCAAATATCATATGCCGGTTTGGGATCCCGAAGGTAATCATCACAGATAATGGTGCCAATCTCAATAGTCATTTGATGGCCGAGACATGTCAGCAGTTTAAGATCATGCACCGCAATTCCACTCCATATCGTCCTAAGGCAAATGGGGCAGTCGAAGCAGCTAACAAGAATATCAAGAAAATACTTCGGAAAATGGTAGAAGGGTCAAGGCAATGGCATGAAAAGCTACCTTTTGCCTTGTTAGGCTATCGCACTACTGTCCGCACTTCAGTAGGAGCGACTCCCTACTCATTGGTGTATGGAACCGAAGCAGTAATACCCACAGAGGTTGAAATCCCGTCCCTCCGAATCATCGCAGAGGCAGAGATTGATGATGATGAATGGGTTAAAGCCCGCCTGGAACAACTAAGTTTGATTGATGAGAAGCGACTGGCAGCAGTGTGTCACGGTCAATTGTACCAACGAAGAATGGCAAGAGCATATAACAAGAAAGTGCGTCCGCGGAAGTTCGAAGTAGGACAGTTGGTGCTGAGACGTATCCTACCTCATTGGGCTGAGGCAAAAGGAAAGTTCGCCCCAAACTGGCAAGGGCCATTTGTTGTAACCAGAGTTTTGTCCAATGGCGCTCTATATCTAACGGACGTGGAAGGAAAATGTGTAGAAATGGCTATCAATTCTGATGCAGTCAAGAGATATTATGTATGATTTTCTTTATCTTTGTGTACCTGATTGTATTTGGCATGTTTTGAGATTGAAATGATGAAGGCATTTTGTTCTGCTACCCAAACACTTTATCCTTTGTTATCCCTTTGAGCCTTATTATATTTCCTTTCGTATCCCTCTTTCGGAATCAATAACAAAACTTGAAAGCCCGAGCAGGGAAAGTCAGCGGAGAAACAAGGAAAAACAGTCCAAAAGAAAAGAAAAGAAAAAGAGAAGAAAAGGAAAAGAAAAAAAAAAGAGAGAGAAAAGAAAAGAAAGGAAAAGAAGGAAAAAGAAAAGAAAAGAGAAGGAAAAGAAAAGAAATGAAAAGAAAGAAAAGGAAAAGTAGAAGAAAGAAAGATCGCCACAATAAAGTAGTTCTATGCCTGAACTACGTTTGACTTGATCCCGAAAGGGTACGTAGGCAGCCTCACTGAGGTTCAGTCACAACAGAAGAAAAATCCAAGAATCCCCAAGAAGGAAACTGGGGCAGAAGTTATGGTTGTTGCAAGAGATATGATTCCGAAAGTTGTAATGTTGAACCCACATTTGAATTATTTTGAGCTTTTATACCTTTCTTTCTAAAACCCATCCAAAAGCCACATTACGGTCCAAAGAAAGACCTTCTGATCAATTTCAAGAAATGTCAATACGGGTAGGTAAAGCGACTCATGTTGGAGGCAACACTCTGGTGACAGAATGAGAGAGTCTTATCGGTGAAAACCCTCACGGGCACCATAGGGCGATGTGAGTTGAGAGAAATGAAAATGAGAGAGTCTTATTGGTGAAAACCCTCACGGGCACCGTAAGGCGAGGTGAGTTTGAGAAATATTAAAATAAGAGAGTCTTATTGGTGAAAACCCTCACGGGCACCGTAAGGCGAAAGTGAGATTTTTCAGTTGGGCAAATGAAAGAAGTCTGTGGTTGAAAGGTTGTTTGAAACATGGCAAAACAAGCAAGGTTTGGGTTTGGCGAGAGTCGGGCGTGAAAGTATGAGACAACAAATGTGGTAATTGATAATTGATTGGTTGGACAGACTAGGCTGGAATCCAAAATGCATGGCACGATCAATGGAACCGGCCTTTCCGCTCAGATAAGTCCTATCCTTTTTCTCTTCATTACAACTCATTCGTTTTCAGAGTTTTTCTATCCTCAAAACCTTCGAGGTCATTGCATTTCATTCTCTTGAAGTCTGTCTATAAGATGCTTTAGTGTCAGTTCTATTCAAAAACAAAAGAAGGATGTCAAAGTTAACTACTAGCTTCCCAGTTAGATGGCACAACAAGGTGGGGACATGTCAAAAGAGAGTGAAACATGGAGGACCAAGGAAAATCAGTGGAATAATCAGATGGTTGTGAGGGAGAAGCAAGGTCCAAAAGAAGGGAACAGAAACACCGAACAGTAATACGAGGTAAAGCATGTGGGTCATCAAGATCAGAGAGTTGAAAGTCAATTGGAAATCGTGACAAGTCAAAGCAAGTCCAAAGACGCAAGTCAGAGCAAAGTCGGAAGCGGGAACATGGCCAACAAGAATGCCAGCAGCTAACCACCATTTTACATTAACAAATTTTTCTTTGATTGGAACAGGGGCAAAAGTTTTCTTTGTTGTTTGTTTTGTTGCAATCAGGCGCCTACCTGGAGAACAAGGGAATACATTTCAAGTTTCAGCAGTCAGGAGCCCACCTGGAGAACAAGGGAAGTACAATTCAATTTTAACCTTTAATTTTTAATATTTGATAACATGCTGTATCCAGTTACCAAACTGGGGCAGAAATTTTCTTTGTTGTTTATTTTGTTGCAGTCAGGAGCCCACCTGGAGAACAAGGGAATACTTTTCAAGCTTCAGCAATCAGGAGCCCACCTGGAGAACAAGGGAATACTTTTCAAGCGTTGCAGTCAGGAGCCCACCTGGAGGACAAGGGAATACTTTTTCAAGTTCAGCGGTCAGGAGCCCACCTGGAGAACAAGGGAAGTACAATTCCAATTTTAATTTTTAATATTTGATAACATGTTGTACCCAGTTACCAAAGCGGGGCAGAAAATTTTCTTTGTTGGTCTATTTTGTTGCAGTCAGGAGCCCACCTGGAGAACAAGGGAGTACTTTTCAAGCTTCAGCAATCAGGAGCCCACCTGGAGAACAAGGGAACACATTTCAAGTTTCAGCAATCAGGAGTCCGCCTGGAGAACAGAGGCAAACATTTCAAGTTTCAGCAATCAGGGGCCCGCCTGGAAAACAGAGGTATTACAATTCAAGTTTCAGTTTTCCAATTCTTGTTAATATCTGGTAATATGACGCCCAGTCACCAAACTGGGGCAAGAGATTTTCGTTGTTTTTGTCCATTTTTGTTGAAGTCAGGAGCCCGCCTGGAGAACAGAGGAATACATTTCAAGTTCAGCAGTCAGGAGCCCGCCTGGAGAGCATGGGAATACATTTCAAGTTCAACAGTCAGGAGCCCGCCTGGAGAGCATGGGAATACATTNAACATGCTGTACCCAGTTACCAAATTGGGGCAGAAATTTTCTTTGTTGTTTATTTTGTTGCAGTCAGGAGCCCACCTGGAGAACAAGGGAATACTTTTCAAGTTCAGCAGTCAGGAGCCCACCTGGAGAACAAGGGAAGTGCAATACAATTTTAGCTTTTAATTTTTTTTTAAATATTTGATAATATGCTGTACCCAGTNGATCTGGATTATTTCCAGGGTTGTAATTCAGATTTCTATGTTCCGTCCATTTGGATGAGTTAAACTTTGTTATTTTACAATTTTAATGAAATGCAATTTCCCTCTCTCTTCACTCCTGATAGCCTTTATTTTGTTTTCTTTTCTCTCCTGTACAGTCCCTTTTATGCTGGTTTCAATGATGTGTCATGCATGAGGAGTCTCCGGCCTAGTCTTGATATTCCATATGAAATAGTAATACAAGAAATTGAGTGTGATGGCGAGGGGGAATACGATGACGAGGAAGCTTTGGAAGAAATCAGTAAAGAGTTATATCAATTTGAGCAAAAACCCAAACCTAACTTGAATGACACAGAGGAAATCAATCTAGGGGATCAGGAAAATGTTCGAGAAACAAAAATAAGTGTCCATTTGGAAGCCCCGCTCAGGGAGGAGATAATTAAATTATTGTTTGAGTACAAAGATGTGTTCGCATGGTCATATGATGATATGCCGGGTCTAAGCACCGATCTGGTGGTCCACAAATTGCCCATTTATCCAGAATGCCCCCCCGTCAAGCAAAAGTTGAGGAAATTCAAAACAGATATCAGTGTGAAAATTAAAGAAGAGGTTACTAAGCAATTTGAGGCGAAGGTCATACGGGTTACTCGATATCCTACTTGGTTAGCTAATGTGGTGCCGGTACCAAAGAAAGATGGGAAGACCAGAGTATGTGTTGATTACCGTGATCTCAATAAGGCGAGCCCGAAGGACAACTTCCCACTCCCAAACATCCATATATTGATTGACAATTGTGCCAAACATGAGATCGGTTCCTTCGTAGATTGTTATGCGGGCTATCACCAGATTTTGATGGATGAGGAGGATGCGGAAAAAACGGCATTCATCACGCCTTGGGGAACATATTGCTACAGGGTCATGCCATTTGGGTTGAAGAATGCAGGGGCAACGTACATGAGGGCAATGACTACCATGTTCCATGACATGATACATCAGGAAATCGAGGTCTATGTGGACGACGTGATCATAAAGTCGAGGAAACAATGTGACCATGTTAAGGATTTGAGGAAATTCTTCTAGAGACTCCGCAGGTACAACCTCAAGCTTAATCCAACAAAGTGTGCGTTTGGAGTCCCATCGGGGAAGTTGTTGGGATTTGTGGTGAGTCGGCGCGGTATTGAATTAGACCCGTCTAAGATTAAAGCCATCTAGGAGCTACCGCCGCCAAGGAACAAGAAAGATGTGATGAGTTTGCTTGGCAGGTATAATTACATCAGCAGGTTCATTGCCCAGCTTACAACTACTTGTGAGCCCATTTTCAAACTGCTAAAGAAAGATGCTGCGGTCAGATGGACAGACGAATGTCAAGCAGCATTTGAGAAGATTAAGAAGTATTTGGCTAGTCCACCTGTGTTGGTCCCGCCAGAGCCGGGAAGGCCTTTGATCCTTTACCTGACTGTGTTGGACAATTCTTTTGGTTGTGTACTGGGGCAGCATGACATCACAGGAAGGAAAGAGCAGGCGATTTACTACCTCAGCAAGAAGTTCACATCATATGAGGTAAAATACACTCAACTCGAGAGGACGTGTTGTGCTTTAACCTGGGTAGCGCAAAAGTTGAAACATTACTTGTCAGCATATACTACCTATCTCATCTCTCGATTGGACCCTTTGAAGTATATTTTTCAAAAGCCCATGCCCACAGGGAGGCTAGCGAAATGGCAAATCTTGCTTACGGAATTTGATATTGTCTACGTGACTCGGACTGCAATGAAAGCACAGGCGTTGGCTGATCATCTAGCTGAGAATCCCGTTGATGATGAATATGAGCCTTTGAATACATACTTCCCGGACGAGGAGATAATGCATGTTGAAGAATTAGGACAGGTCGAGAAGCCTGGATGGAAACTTTTCTTTGATGGAGCTGCCAATGCCAAGGGTGTCGGAATAGGAGCAGTACTGATTTCTGAGACAGGGCAACACTACCCCGTCACTGCTCAACTTCGTTTCTATTGCACCAATAACATGGCTGAGTACGAAGCATGTATCCTGGGATTGAGATTGGCTATAGACATGGGTGTCCAGGAAATCTTGGTCATGGGTGACTCGAACCTTCTTGTACACCAGATTCAGGGAGAGTGGGAGACACGAGATTTGAAGCTCATACCATACCGGCAGTGTTTGCATGAACTTCGTCAACGGTTTCAATCAATAGATTTTAAACACATTCCAAGGATGCACAATGAGGTTGCCGATGCTTTGGCCACTTTAGCGTCAATGTTGCACCATCCGGACAAGGCTTACGTGGATCCGTTACAGATTCAGATTCGAGATCAGCATGCCTATTGTAATGTGGTGGAGGAAGAGTTTGATGGTGAGCCATGGTTCCATGATATAAAAGAATATCTCCGGATGGGAGTATACCCGACACAAGCTACAGGGGATCAAAAGAGAGCAATTCGACGCTTGGCAAGCGAATTTTTCTTCAGTGGAGGGGTATTGTACAAGAGAACTCCAGATCTTGGGTTATTGAGATGCATAGAGGCCAAACAGGCTACAGTTATCATGGCTGAAGTACATGCGGGAGTTTGTGGACCTCATATGAGCGGATATATATTGGCAAAGAAGATCCTTCAAGCAGGTTATTATTGGCTTACTATGGAACGGGATTGCATCAGCTTCGTGCGCAAATGTCATCAATGTCAGATACACGGAGATTTAATTCATTCTCCACCGTCTGAATTGCATACAATGTCAGCACCATGGCCGTTTGTTGCCTGGGGAATGGATGTTATTGGTCCGATTGAGCCAGCAGCCTCAAATGGGCATAGATTCATTTTGGTAGCTATTGATTAATTCACTAAATGGGTGGAGGCAGAAACCTTCAAATCCCTGACTAAGAAGGCAGTTGTCGATTTCGTACATTCAAATATCATATGCCGGTTTGGGATCCCGAAGGTAATCATCACAGATAATGGTGCCAATCTCAATAGTCATTTGATGGCCGAGACATGTCAGCAGTTTAAGATCACGCACCACAATTCCACCCCATATCGTCCTAAGGCAAATGGGGCAGTCGAGGCAGCTAACAAGAACATCAAGAAAATACTTCGGAAAATGGTAGAAGGGTCAAGGCAATGGCATGAAAAGCTACCTTTTGACTTGCTAGGCTATCGCACCACTGTCCGCACTTCAGTAGGAGCGACTCCCTATTCATTGGTGTATGGAACCGAAGCAGTAATACCCGCAGAGATTGAAATCCCGTCCCTTCGAATCATCGCAGAGGCAGAGATTGATGATGATGAATGGGTTAAAGCCCGCCTGGAACAACTAAGTTTGATTGATGAGAAGCGACTGGCAGCAGTGTGTCACGGTCAATTGTACCAACGAAGAATGGCAAGAGCATATAACAAGAAAGTGCGTCCGCGGAAGTTCGAAGTAGGACAGTTGGTGCTGAGACGTATCCTACCTCATTGGGCTGAGGCAAAAGGAAAGTTCGCCCCAAACTGGCAAGGGCCATTTGTTGTAACCAGAGTTTTGTCCAATGGCGCTCTATATCTAACGGACGTGGAAGGAAAATGTGTAGAAATGGCTATCAATTCTGATGCAGTCAAGAGATATTATGTATGATTTTCTTTATCGTTGTGTACCTGATTGTATTTGGCATGTTTTGAGATTGAAATGATGAAGGCATTTTGTTCTGCTACCCAAACACTTTATCCTTTGTTATCCCTTTGAGCCTTATTATATTTCCTTTCGTATCCCTCTTTCGGAATCAATAACAAACTCGAAAGCCCGAGCAGGGAAAATCAGCGGAGAAACAAGGAAAAAACAGTCCAAAAGAAAAGAAAAGAAAAGGAGAAGAAAAGGAAAAGGAAAGAAAAAAAAGAGAGAAAAGAAAAGAAAAGAAAAAGAAGGAAAAAGAAAAGAAAAGAGAAGGAAAAGAAAAGAAATGAAAAGAAAGAAAAGGAAAAGTAGAAGAAAGAAAGATCGCCACAATAAAGTAAGTCTTATTGGTCTGAACTACGTTTGACTTGATCCCGAAAGGGTACGTAGGCAGCCTCACTGAGGTTCAGTCACAACAGAAGAAAAATCCAAGAATCCCCAAGAAGGAAACTGGGGCAGAAGTTATGGTTGTTGCAAGGGATATGATTCCGAAAGTTGTAATGTTGAACCCACATTTGAATTATTTTGAGCTTTTATACCTTTCTTTCTAAAACCCATCCAAAAGCCACATAACGGTCCAAAGAAAGACCTTCTAATCAATTTCAAGAAATGTCAATACGGGCAGGTAAAGCGACTCATGTCGGAGACAACACTATGGTGACAGAAGGAAAATGATAAAATGAGAGAGTCTTATCGGTGAAAACCCTCACGGGCACCATAGGGCGATGTGAGTTGAGAGAAATGAAAATGAGAGAGTCTTATTGGTGAAAACCCTCACGGGCACCGTAAGGCGAGGTGAGTATGAGAGATATTAAAATAAGAGAGTCTTATTGGTGAAAACCCTCGCGGACACCGTAAGGCGAAAGTGAGTTTTGCAGTTGGGCAAATGAAAGAAGTCTGTGGTTGAAAGTTGTTTGAAACATGGCAAAACAAGCAAGGTTTGGGTTTGGCGAGAGTCGGGCGTGAAAGTATGATACAACAAATGTGGTAATTGATAATTGATTGGTTGGACAGACTAGGCTGGAATCCAAAATGCATGGCACGATCAATGGAATCAGCTTTTCCGCTTAGATAAGTCCTGTCCTTTTTCTCTTCATTACACCTCATCTATTTTCATAGTTTTTCTATCCTCAAAACCTTCGAGGTCATTGCATTTCTTTCTCTTGAAGTCTGTCTATAAGATGTTTTAGTGTCAGTTCTATTCAAAAACAACAGAAGGATGTCAAAGCTAACTACCAGCTTCCCAGCTAGATAGCACAACAAGGTGGGGACGTGTCACAAGAGAGTAAAACATGAAGGACCAATGAAAATCAGTGGAATAATCAGATGGTTGTGAGGGAGAAGCAAGGTTCACAAGAAGGGAACAGAAACACCAAACAGTGATACGAGGTAAAACATGTGGGTCATCAAGATCAGAGGGTTGAAAGTCAATTGGGAAATCGTGACAAGTCAAAGCAAGTCCAAAGAAGCAAGTCAGAGCAAAGTCGGAAACGGGAGCATGGCCAACAAGAATGCCAGCAGCTAACCACCATTTTACATTAACAAATTTTTCTTTGATTGGAACAGGGGCAGAAATTTTCTTTGTTGTTTATTTTGTTGAAGTCAGGCGCCCACCTGGAGAACAAGGGAATACATTTCAAATTTCAGCAATCAGGCGCCCACCTGGAGAACAAGGGAATACTTTTCAAGTTTCAGCAGTCAGGCGCCCACCTGGAGAACAAGGGAAGTGCAATTCAATTTTAGCTTTAATTTTTAATATTTGATAACATGCTGTATCCAGTTACCAAACTGGAGCAAAAAAAAATTTTTGTTGTTTATTTTGTTGAAGTCAGGCGCCCACCTGGAGAACAAGGGAATACTTTTCAAGTTTCAGCAGTCAGGCGCCCACCTGGAGAACAAGGGAAGTGCAATTCAATTTTAGCTTTAATTTTTAATATTTGATAACATGCTGTATCCAGTTACCAAACTGGAGCAGAAAATTTTCTTTGTTTGTTTATTTTGTCGCAGTCAGGAGCCTGCCTGGAGAACAAGGGAATACTTTCCAAGTGTTGCAGTCAGGAGCCCACCTGGAGAATAAGGGAATACTTTTCAAGCTTCAGCAGTCAGGCGCCCACCTGGAGAACAAGGGAAGTACATTTCAAATTTTAGCTTTTAATTTTTAATATTTGATAACATGCTGTACCCAGCCACCAAACTAGGACAGAAAATTTTCTTTGTTTGTTTATTTTGTTGCAGTCAGGAGCCCGCCTGGAGAACAAGGGAATACTTTTCAAGATCAGTAATCAGGAGCCCACCTGGAGAACAAGGGAATACTTTCAAGCTTCAGCA
>NW_017671349.1:100651-161919 GCF_001879085.1 Nicotiana attenuata | reverse complement strand
CTTGATTCACAAGTTTCGAACCCCAAAATCCCCCCCCCCCCCAAAAATCATTCTTCAAGTTTCAGATCTGAGTATTCAAATCTGAGATCAAAATCTCTTTCAGTTCTTAGTTAAACCAATACAAAATGCAACAAAATAAAAATAAGCATTGTTACATTGATCTTTGGTTAATTTTGATCAATTCTCTGCTCTTCTGATTGCTGAGGTTCCTTTGAGGTTTACTGATTGGTTTTTCAAGTGGTTCTGGGTTTATTCAAATTGATTTTGAGTTTATGTGGGTATGTTCAAGCTGGTTTTCGAAATTGTTCTTGAATCTGGTGGTTTTTGAAATCATTTCTGGACTGCTGGTGTATTTTCTGAGCTGTGCTAAGCATCAGTGTGCTGCTGCCTATTATTCTGTTGCTGATCTCCTATTCTTCTGTTGTGATTCAATTCTCAGGTACACATTTTGAAACTGCTTCAATGTAGCTTACGAGTTTGTGGAGATGAGTGAAATGCAGCATAGTTCCTGATAATTTTGTGTTATATCTCATTTAATCTCATGAATTTCAGTAGATCATGGTTTGTAATTAAGACTGGACTGTTATTTTGGACTGGTTTGGACTATTTCACACTTTAGTATAACAAATGTAGTACAAATAGATTTAACAAAGTTGGAGTTGATTGTTTAAATCTCATTGTAGTCAAGTCGTTTCTAAGTTTCAGCATGTTGATGCAAAAACGATACAGTCAGATTATTAGTCAGTGTGTGTATTGTAAATGTATTTGATTCTGTGATTCAGGTTTCAAATTTTTTTTTAGTAATCATCTATAGCTTCCATATAAAATCAGGAAATTACAAATAACTGAATCAACAAATTCCCTTGTTAAATTGCATTGTCATCAGTGATTGTTTAGGCTGAATTCTCACAATTGAATGGGCTTGAATTTCAGAACGCCTGTTGACTGAGTTAAACTATAAGTGGTCAAGGGAATGTGCCTTACTGGGCTTGACTGCCAGGCCCAAACAGCTATCTGCAATTACCCCCTTTCAGTCCAGGCCCATAATCGGCTTGCCCTTTGGGCATATTTGATTAATAGGTTTTCTTTTATGAGGGTTGCTTGCAAGGCCCAACATGATAAGGATCTGTTTTCATGAGGGCACTTGAACCTAAGTACAATAATTCTTAAACAATGTTAAAATAGGACTTTTCTTTTATTGATAGAGACGAAGCCCAATAGAGAATCATAGCCGTTTTAGGATTGACCTTTAAATAAATGATGAGACGAGCTTCGCCCAAATAAAAATACAAATTGCGGGGCCCTCCATAAATGCTATAAAAAAAATACTTAGAATTCGGGTGAACCGTTTAGCGAATTTCACGGTTTTCCCCCAAAGATAATAGAAGCATAGTTGCTTTAGGCGCGTATTTTAATAATATTACCTTCCTGAATGCGGGTGCACATTTATGTGACCCAAATCTAAATCTCAACGAAGTCGAAATGCGTCAAAAGCCACGGGTGCACTGGTGTGACGTGGTTCGAGATACATTTTCACGACGTCGCAATTCTTATTAAAAAGACATAAAATAAAAGCGGTTAAAATAAAAGGCACATAGGTTAGAATATGTTTTAAAATCAGATAAAAGCAAATACAACAGTTGAGCGACCGTGCTAGAACCACGGAATCCGGGAATGCCTAACACCTTCTCCCGGGTTAACAGAATTCCTTACTCGGAGTTCTGGTTCGCGGACTGTTAACAGAGTCATAATTTCCTAGGATTGGGATTCAACCGGTGACTTGGGACACCACTAATCTCCCAAGTGGCGACTCTGAATATTAATAATAAATCCCGTTCCGACTGTCCTTTAATTGGAAAAACTCCTTTACACCCTCACAGGTGTAGGAAAAAGGAGGTGTGACACCTCCCAAACTCTGTGCACCACCCCTAGTTGTACCATGCCCCGCGGGTGCTGGTGTAACTCGAGCTGGAGAGGGTGCTAAAGATGTAGCAGCTGCTAGACTAGATGGCTGTGTTGTGCCCCTGCCCGCCCCCTAGCGGGACGCACGACAGTCCCTCTGAATATGGCCTCTCATCCCACATACGTAGCATACTGGCATGTTTAGGTAGCAGACTCCCAAATGTATCCTCCCATATTTAGGGCATGGGGCCCTCTACTGCTGCTGGGATCTTCCTCTAGATCGGCCCTGATGGTGCGACCCCCTGCTTCCCTGGCTGGGCCTAAAGCGACTCCCCTGCTGTTGACTGTGCCCGTATGGCGGGGCACTGGCTAAAGACTAAGCATAAGACTGGGATGGCCCTGATGATCCTCCCGAAAAGCTAATCTCCCGCCTCCGAACGAATCCTCAAGGTTGCCCGCTGATCGGGCCTTACTATTACCTTCTCGTTGCATCCTATACTTTAACTTTCGAGCCTCGGTAGCTTGGGCAAAGGCCACCATCCTTCCATAGTTCATGTCATAATTTAGGGCAGTTGTGGCAGCTTCATTAATAACCAAAGGGCTAAGGCCCTGTACAAATTGATGCACCCTAGCCTCCATAGTTGGCACCACGTGAACAACATACTTTGAAAGACGCACAAACTCCATATGATACTCCCACGCACTCTTTCTACCCTGTTTAAGGGTCTCAAACTCCGCGACACGGGTTGCCTTAGTCTCGGCAGGCAGGAAATGGTCTATGAAGGCATCCGCAAACTCACTCCATCTCGCCGGAGGGCTCCCCTCCTCACGGGAATCCTCCAACATGTCAAACCAGGAATATGCCACCCCTTTCAGACGATATGAAGCCAACTCCACTCCCTCTGTCTCAGTAGCACGCATAACTCGGAGAGTCTTATGCATCTCATCAATGAAATCCTAAGGGTCTACTCCGGGGTCAGTACCTGTGAACACTGGAGGGTCTAACTGAAGGAACCTGTTTACCCTAGAACCAGAAGAATCCCCTTGCAAGCTAAATGAGGTGGTTACAGCATTTGATCTATGCGCCTGAGAAGCCACTAACTGAGTCAGCATCTGAATAGCTCCTCTAAGATCCCCATCAGTAATACCGGAACCAGAAACTGGGGTTGGGGGTGGAGCAGGTATATCGGCGGGAGGGATGGTGGTACCCTCCGTAGGTGTAGGATCTGCGGTTGTCTGCTCTGGTGTAGAAGAACCAGGCAGAGTGATAGCAGAGCGATTGTCCTCACCCGCAATATCAAGTAGGGGATCATCAGCCACTCCTGAGGTGGCATTAGCTTCTTGGCCAATTCTCGCTTTCTTCTTAGGTTCCATTTACTGAAAGATAGAACAATGCACGAGTTAGAGGAAAGCAACCTCGCATCCCGCTCTAACGCACGATATAGAATAACAATGAAGGGTATTTTTCCTAGATGTCCAAGTAGCCCCCTACTTATAGATGTGGTCGACAACACACCGATAAGAAGGGCTCTACTAGACACGGCTCCGAGACATCCTAGGATGCTTTAAAATCTTAGGCTCTAATACCAAGTTTGTCACGCCCCAATCCTCGGGGAACGCGACCGGCATGCAACCGAGCAAACTCGGTCGAGCAAGCCTAACCAGCCTTTCCTACCCGACTCATTAAATATCCGAAGAAGAAATGCATCACCAATTATTAAACACGGGAGAAAGAGAGTTGTTATATAAATGCATAAACGTTGCTAGTTAAATTCTCACTTAAATACAACATGCCATAGTCAAGTTTCCAAAAATACATACAGTTGACAATCTATTGGAGAAAAGTTTCAAAATACACCGTGATCTTATGACCACCCCGGCACCCATACATGACCCACATAAACATCTACGGAGCCTCTAAGGATACAAAAGACCAAAATGACAATGCCGGCAACAAGGCCCCGGCTATACCTCAAAATATGGAAATTTGTACCAATGAAGAACTACAAGACCCCTGGGAGAAATGGGGGCTCACCAAGCCTGCTGTGAAGAGAGAAAGAGACCACCACTATCTGCGATCGGTGCTATCAGCAACGGAACCACCTACATCCATTCAAAGATGTAGCGCCCCCGGCAAAAGGGATGTTAGTACTGTCGAATTGTACTAGTATGTAAGGCAAACACAATTCTCAATAGGATGAAAAGGCAGTTACAACATTAACAAGTACTTCACAGGATTACAAGGAAACACCAAATAAGGTTCACATAGTTCCGGTTAAGTCTTTCCATTTCTTTAGGTTAATATTCTTTAGTGCCAAGTGCCATAACCCATAATACCACCGTGATTTTACACGGAATCTGGCCTCGGCCCGACCGGCTAAGCCATCCCAAGTGAGACATATCTAAATCCACAATGACAATCTGAAATCCAATGTAAATGCCACCATGTGTACAGCATTGCGTCCGATCTCGGCCCAATCGGCTAAGCCCTCTCACTTAGGACATAACCTCTTTCAATTTCCCCTTAGTTCACATTTCTTTCCATTTTTCCATTACATGGCACAACACACCTCTTTATTAATAAATTTTTGGCACTGGGATACAGTTTTATAATTCAAGTCTTCCCCTTATTTATTTGTTCATATAGCTTCACCATCCACGTCGATAAGTGCTATCACATACAGCATGCGCACATAAGAAAAGAAAAGAACACTTGGAGAACGTAATCACATTTCCAACCAGCATGATTTCAAGGTAAACACATAGAACAATTTTTGCAACAAAAATCTATCAACCCAACATATTAATACAATCCGTCTAATATGATCAATTCGGAACTCATGCCAACTATTCGGACACCAAGACCTCAACACTAAGAAGAAGAGGGTTAGCCATACATACATCAATGGAGCTTTTTCTTAATTCTTACAATAATTCCGGAGCTCTTAGCAACTTCGATCGATTTTATGAGAATTACAAGTTGAACCAAAAATTAGAGACATGATTAAGATTCTAGCTCATTTGAGTATATTATCAAGCACTAAGTGTGCATTGTGATTTTATGACCCTTTTGTGAGAGATTTTTATCATCTTACACCCCAATTGTTATCTCTTTAACTCACAATCTCCCCATACCCTATTATCACTCATACATGCAAGATAATCAATCCATATACCCATGAACTCACTTTCTAATCACTTATTTTAATAGAAATTTCGAAATCATAGATTAGGGCACAAATTCTTACCTCTTAGGATGAAGGCCTAGTAGTTTTACTTGATAATCTTCAAAGATTTGGGCAAGGATTGTAGTGACTTGGTGAGAGTTAAATTCTCCCTCTAGAACTCCCTCTCTCACTCTAATTGCAGTAAAATAGCATAAAAGAGGTCTAATGGGGTGTTTTTAATGAAATGGGTTCGGGTTTTAAAAGTTAGAAAATAGGAGCCCCGACACAATCTGCGATCGCATATATAATTGACATGCGGACCGCAAAAGGGACCGCAAAATGGCCCCCAAAACTTGAACAAATTGCTCGGGTATGCGACAAGAATGCGGTCCGCATACTTGTTCTGCGGTCGCATAATGCACCGCAAAACTGCCCCTCGCAAAATTCCAAGGAGATTATGCGATGACTATGCGGCCCGCATATTGATTATGCGATTGCATAATTGGCTGCGTAGTTGACTTTAAACTAACCAGCATACTGTTTCACTCTGCGGCGACTAAGCGGTCCGCATAGCTATTATGCGGCCGCATAATGGACCGCAGAAAAGCGCTATTCTAAAAAACATTATTCCTTAACTTTTCAATGCATAGGTCAATCCAAAAGGTCCGAACCGCGGCGAGCTCGCGAGCCGCGAAGAATTTTACAAATTTCTAACGCATATTCCTAACTTGACACTACGAGATTTACACACGGGTCGAGTTGAGATCGAAAAATTTCCCTTCAGTTCGTGTGCAGTGGAGAGGTCAGCATGTTGAGGCAGTGACCTAGGAGTCCGAGTCCGATATGCGGACCCGTTATCCTCATCTTTTTACCGACTCAGGTACTATTCTATGTCCGTTCGAGGACGAACGGTTGTTTTAGAGGTGGAGAATGTGATGACCCAAAAGGTCATCACTCATTTTGAAAGTCAATTATGTGTCCCGAGGCCTTGAAAACCTCTTTTTTTCTCACCTCGATTTGTGTGCTCTGTCCGGGCGCGTTTCCGGAAAGCTTTTATGTGAAATGTTGGAAAAATAATGAAATTGGCCTTTAAAATTTATTAAAGTTGACTTTGGTCAACATTCTTGGGAAACAGACCCGGACCCGTGATCCGACGTCTCGTAGGGTTCGTAGAAAATTATGGGACTTGGGCGTATGCCCGGAATTGAATTCCGAGGTCCCAAGCCCGAGAAATGAATTTTCAAAGAAATTGTTTAACTGAAAATATATGAGTTTATGGAAATTTAAAGATGTTTGAATTTGATTGTATCGGACCCGTATTTTAGTTCCGGAGCCCGGTACAGGTGTAAAATAATAATTAAGTCGAATCTGTGGAATTTGGCAAGAAATCGGAGTTCGTTTGGTATAAATCGGGCCTTTAGTTGAGAAAATGGAAATTTCAATGTTCTTGAGTAATTTCATGAATTTAAGGTTGAATTCATAGTTTTTTATGTTATTTTGATGATTTGATCGCACGAGCAAGTCCGTATGATATTTTTGGACTTGTGTGCATGTTTGGTTTGGAGTCCCGAGGGCTCGGGTGAGTTTTGGATAGGTCGCAGAGTGTTTTGAACTTAGGAAAAACTGATGGTGTGTTGCAGGTCTGCAGTCTTCGCAATTGCGAAGCCTGGCTCGCAAATGCGAGCTCGCATTTGCGAACAGCGATCGCATTTGCAAAGATTGGGCTAGATGGGGACCTTTGCATTTGCCAAGTTCAGAGTCGCAAATGCGACAAGAGAAGTAATCGCAATTGCAAACAAATGTTCGCATTTGCGAAGTTAACAGGGCAGGCCTACCTTCGCATTTGCGAAACCTGGGCCCCATTTGCGAGTTCGCATTTGCGAACCTGACATCGCAAATGCGATAACTACACCTATGTAAATTCTAACTTAAACGAAATTTTCTTCATTTTTCAAACTCTCTCAAACACTAAGCTCTCTTGGGCGATTTTCCAAAGAAAGGTTCTTCTCCAAATCATTAGTAAGTCATTCTATCTCATTTCTTTCAATCTAATCCATATTTTTACATGATTTCATTTCAAAATCAAGGGTTTTTCATGGAAAATTGGGTGATATTGGGTGGAATTTAGGATTTTCAAATTTTGGGGATTTGGACCTCGATTTGAGGTCCGATTTCAAAATAAATTATACATTTGAGTTCGTGGGTGAATGGGTGATCGGGTTTTGGTTCGAACTTCGGGTTTTGTGGCCCGAGGTTGGGTTTTGACTTTTTGGGAAAATTATTAGAAAACCTATTTTCATGCATTTAGAATTGGTTTATTTAGCATTTATTGATATCGTTAAGTAAATTGTGACTAGATACAAGCGAATTGGAAGTGGAAACGAGAGGTAAAGCGGTAGTTGAGGCTTGAATTGTCCGTGGAATTGAGGTAAGTGTTTGGTCTAACCTTAGCTTGATGGAATAGGAGTTGTGGTCTTATTTTCTATGTGTTAAGTGTTGAGTACGACGTATAGGTGCGGTGACGAGTATCTATACATTGGTGTCAAGCATTCCCGTGAGTCTTATACTATGATTGCTGTGACTCCGTTATGTATTGTTCATGCTTAATATGACTATAAATTTTGAACAAGGCTTATGAAAGTATGCTTGGTAATTGACCATTGATGAGCATTGGCTCAAGACTTATGTTGTGGAAATTGTGGAAACGAGATGAGATATATTGTGGATTCCCTTGCCGGGGTGTTATTGTTTATGATACCGTTTCCCTTGCAGGGATGTTATTGTTTATGATATTGTTTCCCTTGCCGGGATGTTATTGCTTATGATATTGTTTCCCTTGCCGGGATATTTTGTTATACTATTGTTCCCTTGCCGGGATTCTTTTGTGATTGGTGTTGATTCGTATATTGGGATCGGGTTGCATGTCGCAATAATATTACATGGGATCGGGTTGCACTCCGTAACAAGGAGTAATGAGCGTGGACAGGTGGGGTCGGGTTGCACGCCGCAACATCATTATATGATTGGGATCGGGTTGCATACTACAACAGTATTATATGATTGGGATTGGGTTGCACGCCGCAACAAGAAAGAATAAAAGTGAATATTGATTCTTATTGTGAGAATGAGAGTAAAAGCACGAAGGGTGATGTCGTGCACTTGTTACTGTTTTCCTTATTCTTGATGATATGAAATTATGGTGTTTTTTATGCTTCTTTACTGAAATTTTGTTAGTACTTGATATTCCTCGCAGCATGTTCCTCCTTCCCATCTTTAACTGCTAGTTTCTTTTATCATTATTTGCCGTATACGATTTAACTACACGGGTTTATTTGGTAGTCTTGTCCTATCCTCGTCACTACTTCGCCGAGGTTAGGCTCGACACTTACCAGCACATGGGGTCGGTTGTACTGATACTACACTCTGCATTGTGTGCAGATCCCGGTTCTGGAGCATTTGGACCACAGTGAGGTTGCTACCTTCAGTCCAGCAGAGACCCGATGTAGTCCTGCAGACGTCCGCAGGCCTTGGCATCCCCTTCTATCCTATTTCCTTCTGTTCTTACTTATTTCAGAGATAGGCATATATTTTTCTTTGTTCAGACCCTATTTGTAGTATTCTTAGATAGTCCGTGAGATTGTGACACCAGTTCTGGGTGGATTATTGTTATGGAATCGTATTTGTATTAAGTTAAACTATTAAATTTCATCTTCCGCATTTTCTTCCGTTGTTGATCATATGTTAACTCGTAATTGTAAAAGGTTGAGGAAAAAGGGTAATAAAATCTGTAACACTCTGCATGCCTAACTTTCACGAGTAGGCGCCATCACGACTTCCGAGGGTGGAAAATTCGGGTCGTGACAGTATCTCCTCTCATATTGTTATTTAAATATTACTTATCAATAATATTAATTAGTTTAAAGCAAAAAAAGTAAATATCTATTGAAGACCTTTGGTCTTGTGTAACTCCTCTCACCTTTCATTATTATTTAAATATTATTGATAAATAGTATTTATTAGAAAATGTATTAGATTAGATAGTAGTAAAACTTATGAACTTTAACAAATTTTCTTCCATTAAATAAAAAGAAAATATGAAATGAAAAGGGTAGAAATTAAAAATAGGAAAAAAGGAAGTGAGAATGAAGTGACATTGGAAGTTATGAGTCCCTATTATGAAATATTATATTATGTAGTGGATGTCCATACTCCTAAATGAATTGCACCCACTACTCTTCTCCATTAACCTCCCACTACCTCTAACCATTATGGTTGTAACTCCCATACCTCCAAAACCTCCCCATGATCTTCCTCCATAATCTCAAATGTTTAGTGTCATGTTTATGATATTCTTTTGAATACCTCTATATAATACTATAAATAGAGGATGAGAAATGATATTGTATACTCTTGAATACATGGAAGAAATAAGAATCTCTTCTCTCTTGCTCCCTACATTCTTGTCTATTTTTTTGTTTTATATTATTACTTTGAGCTAAGTTTCGTAACTCGTTATCGGTACGAAGCTTTAACCAACCTAGAAGATATGAATTGTCAACCTTGAACCAATGAAAATATGGGCATTATTACGTATGCCATATTAATGTTTAGTTTGCTTCTATTGTCCAGGGAGTATTATTTTTCAATCATACCATGAATTACATGTTTAATTTATGAAAATTAAGACTTCATGTAATTTTGTGTTACTCGGCCATTTAGTTTCATTTGTGCAGGAAAATAAAATGGTAGTATCAAGAATGATCATGTATAATTCCAATGATGGTTGTCTTTGATTAAAAAAAATTACAAAGGTACATATAGAGCACCTCTGCTTCCGAATGGCAAACAGGAGGTATGTATTTTTTTTTCTTTCATGACCTCATGAGCCTTATTTTCTGATGGTATAAGACAATAATTTTACTAAATCAATATTATTACGAAATGAATTTCTGACTATATGGTTATACAACCATAAGGTTTTCCAATTATACTTTAATTTTCATATAATTTATTAGATGCATATTTGGTACATAGAGTGAAAATATCGTGTATGATAATTTCTTTTCACGATTCAATTCTTCTAATGCACTTATTTATTTGGCATCTCTACGGAATTATTAATTCGCTTAAGTATGAAACTTGAATAACTATAAGTTTCATAGAACGAAAGACTAAGTTGAATATCTTGTGAATGTATGGGAGATATATTGAATATTATAACGTGTTTTGCTATATCAATTTTAATTTTATCTTACCTTACTAAGTTGACAGAGAAGCCTATCTATGATCCTTGCATTTCAACGTAGCTAAATGTTGCATGTAAGCTCTTGTATAGAAATAATCTTTATATAGGTTCTTATTGTATGCATATGATCACGAAGTGTTCATATACATTTTTAAAGGTTTGAGGGTGAGTCCCTAAGCATTTTGGCCCATTATGATATCTGTTAAGGGTAAGACGGTGGATTTTAGTTCCAAGGCACCATGAGGGTAAGACATCGACTTCGAGTCCTGATGTTCCATGCTTATAAGAGTTGGGTTTGTGTCCCAACTAAATATGGCCTAACATGCCTTTATATGGGTAAGACATTGGCTTGAGTCCCAATGTACCATATTGAAAATATAGTGATGACAAAAGAAAAATAATGTATTTTTCATGAAAAAGCATGAAGTTTGTCCCACTTGATTTCCTCCATTCTTGAAGTGAATGTGATAGCGGTGCATAATAAGTCTAAATGAAGACAAGTGGTTGACCAATGAACGTGGGCGTGCCAAAGACCAAAATAATAATAATCATCATCATGGTAAATGTAAAAAGGAGAACTATAAGGGTTCTCAAAATAATCTTTCAAATTTGAAGGAAATATGTTTCAATATGGTCTTTTAATACGAGACACGCTCAAATGTTTATAGTCCATTCATTGAAAATGAGACTTGTGATAAGAATTATAAAGGCAGACTCATTCATGAAAGTGAATGTGAAAATATATATATATATATATATATATGTGTGTGTGTGTGTGTGTGTGTGTGTGTGTGTATGTGTGTGTGTGTGTGTGATAAAGATTATGCATAAGAATGTATTTATGCATGGTTGAATAAATACTACAACTCACCTCTACGGGGAGGTTTGAGAGAAATAAAGATAATGAATATTACAATGTGGTTACATGAATATGTCATTGGTCACGTACATGTGGTACGCCAAAATATATTTTGTCGTGCCTTAAAAAAAAGTTATTAAATGCAAAAGTAAAGCAAGAAATGGTTTTGCTTATGATAATTTTGACCATGACAATTATTATGATATGATTTTTTTCGTGAATGAGACATTCACCATATGGGTTGTTTGACAAAAGATCTTGTAGTACAAAATTAATTAAGAGCTCAGGAAGAACTAATTTGTTACTCAGGATGAATGAAAATGTTCTTGACATTGATATTGTAATAAGTCTCAAAAGAAACTTTTTGAGTTTCAAATGTATCAGCCAAAGTGGTTGGCATATTGAGACTATAAATGAAAGGAAGATCGATTATCTTCATATTACTATAACATACCTGGTAAATATGAAGGTTACCCGATTTTTTTTCTATTTGTACTACAGATGTATAAGCATGATGATGGAATCACATGCCATAGTAAATTAAATATTTACTGAAACAAATATTAGTTGGCATGACCGGTTGGCCATCCCGGTTCAATTATGATGCGAAAAATTGATTGAGAATTCATGTTGGCATATATTGAAGAAATAGAAGATTCTTCAAGACTTCTTTTGTGTTACTTATTCTCATGATATATCAGCTAAGATTGGGATTGAATCCCTTGATTTCTGGAACGAATAAAAGGTGATATATTTATGGGCCCAGTCATCTTCCATGTGGACTATTTACTATTATATGATTTTAATAGATGCATCTATTGTGTGGTCACATGTGCGTTGGTAATCAACTTGCAATTTGGCTTTTGCAAGGTTGCTTGCTCAAATTATTACAGCACAGTTCCAGAATATAAATTGTGATGATAATGCTGATTAAAATCCAAGTTGGTTTAGTAGAAATTGTATGCCTCCAACTATAGCTAAACCATTGGTTATAAGAACAAAAGAAAATTTGGTATGGGATGTATTATTTAATATACAACAGCACTTGTACGCATCTAGCCAACAAGTTATGATAGTTTCTCCCCATCACAATTGGTTCAGGGTCAGGAACTAAAAGTTTGATTAGGAGGATTTTCTGGTTTCTTTGGGCTACACTGTGATTAGCTGATGTAGCTGTGTTGAAAGTTTGGTTTTGATTTTGGTTGCTGGCTGTTTGGGTTCTGCTGCTGCTCCCTTTCTTTTGAGTTTCAGCTAATTTGTTCATCTTATATTTGCTGGTTTTTGTTGTTGTTTGTTCAAGGTACTGAATTCAACCTTTCTTCATGTAATGTTTTGTTACAAAATGATATAAATTAAGGCTGCAAAATTACATGTGATAAATGAATGCTCTCTCATGTTAACTGTTGATTGTGCTGATATGAAGTTGATTAGTTTTTCTTTTTATTCTGTGAATTTTATGTTTGAAATAATCTGGCTTGAGTAGTTTGATCAACACATTGATGCTTAAGTTCCCTCCTGAAAGTAGTTTGGTCTAAAGATGATTCTTTAGTTAAGTATTCTTCTGTTTTCTGAGTGACAATTGTTTTAAAGTCATTTTTGCTCCTTCTTCTTTCCTTAATGAGTGAGTTGATAGTTAATTTAAGGCCATTTGGAGCTGTTTGCTAACCATGAGCTAGCACCTGCAGATTTGGTCACTAGTTGGTCAAGTCAGCAGGTCGTGAGTACTAATACTAGTATGAAATTAAAAGCAATCAACTCATTACATAATGAAAGAAAAGTAAAAACGGTAGAGTAACAAATATAATATGACCACTTCTTCTATAACAAGTAACGCGGAGATATGGTTTATACAACTCTTTTTCGATTGTTCAGAATTTATGATAGTATAAGTTTTGCTAGGAGGCCTTCAATTAATTAGTCAATAACAATATATGAAAGAAGAAACAAACATACATAGAAAAATTAAGAAAGATATGAATAATTAGTTGTTTTCCATATTTTCTCCCTCTCGAGTCATTTGTTGAGAGGTTGAACGTGTTGAAATTGGAGGATGAAGCCCATTTGTTCCAATTGTTGTCGCAGCCCTCGGTGTTGGTGGAGACGGCATACCCCGGGCAGAAACAGCCAGCAGTGGCCATATTCCTATTATACCTAAAGAGGCTTTTTCTGTAAAGCTATTTTCAAATATAGCCACTTCTTGTATAACAAATAATGCGAATATACAAGTTATAATCATCCTCATTTCTTTAATTTGGGAGGCTGTCTCTTCTCCTTTTTCTTTTAGGTTTTGGGATGCCTACGTTGTAATAATTCTTTTTCATTCTTCAGAATTTATAGTGTGTATGTCTTGGTAGGAAGCATTTGACTAGTCCAAAATGTTGAAAAAGAAGAAACATTATTATATCAAAACACGTTTTTTTAAATGTTAGCTCTTTTGGTTTTTGATTCTCTAATATGAAACTGTATTTTCCCATTTAATTATTAGTCTCTCTGTTCACTTTCCACAATACAATTTTATTATCCTTTATTCTTTAATTTTATCAAGTAACTCTAAACAAGTAATAAAACATTTCTAATGATCAAATTTATTCCTTTATGTACAGTTTTCTCAGATTGATATTTGCGGTGTTTGGACAAAACTTATGTCAACAAACGTTTTAGTTTTTTACTTTTGAGTACTTTAATTAAGAATATTACAGTCTATGACTCTATGCACTAGTTAGTATTCAAACAAAATAAACCGAAACCGAAAGGAGAAAAATCGATCCATACCGAATTTAATTAGGTACGGTATTGGTATAGCATTTTAAGAAATCGAATACCGAAATATCTAAATATCGTACCGTTCCGACCGGTGAACATCCCTACCTGTATACGGTAAAATCGGAGGGTCCAATTTTCGGTCATTACGACGCCTCATAAGCACGTTTCTGAAGGTTCGAGGCTATGTTCGAGATTCACATCCGAGGAGTTATCGACGTCCAACCTCGGGGTAGTGTGATCGATGGTCATGGTAAAAAGTGGGAAGTTCCCAAGGCATATGATCAAAGCTGACAAAGCCTGCAAGGAAAACACTAGTCTGTACTAGACTAGTGAGTAGCCGCTCCAGCTATGTTTCTTTGGAATAATTACTCATGTACTAGGATGGGATTTTCCTCCTTATATAAAGGAGATCCTTGTCATTTTGTAGGAGGAGGATCTGGGAAAAAAGATATAATACATTGCATTCAATACAAGAACATTCTCTGCTCTCTAGCTTGAACATACTCTTTTGGTTTCATTATTTACAATTATTGCTTATGCTCATTGTGTTCTATTAGTTGTTCGTCATTTATTGCTCATTATTGATCATAGAGAGCCGCCATCGCAGCTCTCATAACTGTTAGTCCTTCATCGACTACCCATAACCGGGTATCAGATTCGACCTTGAGGCCCCGTATATGAAAGCTCGAGGCCTCGATACCTAGCCATTTCGGTTCGTCTATTAAGCTATCTACAAGCCATCGTCTTAATTTCCAGTCCTTCACTTAGCATCCATTGCCTAACAACTAGCATAAAATAGATCACATATTTTTAGACACAAAATCAAATCTAATTGTTATAACCATTTTCAAGGTAAATAGTTTGGCGCCCACCGTGGGGCTAAAAATAATAGTGATTATTTTCTTGTTGGTTCACTATGTAACGCAAGTTATCTTTCATACTTTTTCTTGTCCAAGATCTTTGATTTCAGGTCAAAATGTCTAACTCAATAAACTCACACGGAAACAATGGTCTCGAGGACTATGGAGAAAATGGTGTAGCTGCTCCAGGTGTTGGTGTACCACCACGAAACTCTGAGGAGGCACAAGAACCAAATCCCGTGGACGCGGTATCACGCGATGCTCAGCATGTCGAGACAAGCTCCCACACCAACAGGAGTATACACCATGGAAACCAACAGGAGGCTCAAAAAACCCCGGCTCAGGAGGAACAAGGGGTTAGCCTTCATGTCATTTTCGAGATGTTACAAGCACAACAGCTGGCAATTGCTCAGCTGCAAAGCTACCAGAAAATTGCAAGCACGGTAGCACCAGAAACGGCTCCCCAAGCCGAGCAGGTAGCGGAAAGGTCGAGCGACAACGGGTCGGCTGCCGACCCCGCCATCATAAAGATGCTTGAGGACCTCACAAAGAGGATCGAGTCAGGAGAAAAGAAGATAGAAGCCAATGACAAGAAGGTAGAGACTTACAACTCGAGGGTCGACCAAATTTCGGGTGCACCCCCGATCTTGAAGGGTGTCGATTCGAAGAAGTTCGTGCAAAAGTCGTTCCCACAGGAAGCGGCCCCAAAACCCATTCCAAAGAAGTTTAGGATGCCTGACCTTCCGAAGTACAACGGAACCTCGGACCCCAACGAGCACGTCACTGCTTACACATGTGCGGTGAAAGTCAACGACCTAAGAGACGACGAGATCGAATCTGTCCTACTAAAGAAATTTGAAGAAACGCTCTCAAAGGGGGCGATGATGTGGTACCAGAGCTTAGCCCCACACTCGATAGATTCGTTTGCCATGCTGGCAAATTCCTTCATAAAGGCACATGATGGTGCCATCAAGGTAGCTACAAGAAAATTCGTCGTTTTCAAAATCAAGCAAACGGAGAACGAGATGCTGCGAGAGTTCGTATCTCGCTTTCAAATGGAACAAATGGAACTGCCGCCAGACTTCAACGACTGGGTAGTGCAGGCCTTCACTCAAGGTTTGAACGAGCGAAGCTCGGTAGCTTCAAAACAGCTGAAGCAGAACTTAGCCAAATATCCCGCCGTGACCTGGTCGGACGTCCACAACCGGTACCAATCAACGATCAGGGTCGAAGACGACCAACTAGGAGCCCCCTCGGGCTTGGTATATCCTAACAGGCTTCCGACAAAGGAGCCAAAGCCAAACAAAGAAAGATACCAACCATACACTGAAGATAGAAGAAGCGCCCTGAGGCGCAACATACCCCGCAATGATCGAAGGCTGGATCGAGGTCAGAACCCTCGGGGACTTGTTAGCAGAACTGGGTTCGATAGGCACACAGGGCCGACGGAGACACCCCGCCTGTCGTAATACAACTCCAACATCGACATTTCAGACATCGTATTCACCATCAGTAAAATCAAAGCCACCAGGTGGCCAAGGCCTGTACAGTCAGATCCTTCGCAAAGGAACCATAACTTAGTGTGTGAATTTCACAACACATGGTCACAAGACCGAGGATTGCCGACAAGTCCGAGAAGAAGTAGCCCGACTACTTAGCAAAGGTCACCTCCGAGAATTCCTCAGTGACCGAGCCAAAAATCAGTTCCGGGAAAGAGAGGCGATCAAGAAGAGTGAAACAGGCGAGCCACAACATGTCATCCACATGATCTTCGGAGGTATCGATGCTCCACAAGAACCTATGGTTAGGAGAACAAAAATTTCCATCACCAGGGAAAAGCGAACTCGAGGTTACATACCCGAGGACGCCCTCACGTTCAGCGACGAAGACATCGAGGCTCTATCTCAGCCCCATAACGACGCATTGGTAATTTCTTTTCTTATAAATACATTTCAAATTAAGCGTATTCTTGTGGATCCAAGTAGCTCGGCCAACATCATCAGGTCGAGAGTGGTGGACCAGCTCGGACTGCTCGACCAGATCGTGCCCGCCTCTCGAGTCCTCAATGGATTCAACATGGCAAGCGAAATAACCAAAGAAGAAACCACCCTCCCGGTCAATGTGGCTGGCACAACCCAAAATGCCAAATTTCATGTCATCGAAGGAGATATGAGGTATAACGCCTTGCTCGGCAGGCCATGGATACACTGCATGAGAGCAGTACCATCCACCCTTCATCAAATGATGAAGTTCCCGACAAAGGACGGGATAAAAATCGTCTACGGAGAACAGCATACAGCAAAAGAGATGTTTGCGGTGCACGATGTGGCACCGGCACCAATACCTCCATCGTCGAGGGAGCCAAAGGATAAGCAAACGGTAAAATAGCAATAACAAGCTATACTTTCGGTTACACCAGACTAAAACAAGCAACGGAACATACCGCGTCCTCAAAGCAAACGATCGGAGCATATTAAGACGCGAGGCATCGCCAGCACTAAGGTATGATCATCCCCCTTTTTCATTCAGATTTTGCTCTAACCGTGTATGCAGCCACTCGATCGATGCTGCCGAAGCGCTATCCAACCTGAAGGCCTTAGGTTTCGAAAGCATGCGTTGCACTCTTTTCCTTCGATCGGGTTTTATCCCAAGAAGGGTTTTTAACGACAAGGTTTTTAATGAGGCAACATCTAGATGCTATCTAAGGAAGGCTCAACAAGTATTCAAGGTTTCTCTTCAATCAACCTCGAATACTAAGGGACATCCCCCCAGAAGGTCACCTCCTCGGAGAAGCCAAGATGTGTTGAACGGGGTCTCGATAGGAAAATGATGTACCGGGCCAAACGGTCGAACGAACCGTGTCCGTATAGAATAACCGAGCCCTAGACGGCGAAGATATATATACTTGTACCAAGTAATCAAAGAATACTTTCCCCTCCATCAAAGCATCTCGCGTTTCAAAGAAGCTCGCCATTTCTTACAAAAACGACTCCAGGGCCCAAAATGTCCCGAACACTCGGGGATTGGCATCCCGAACACTTGGGGACTGGCGTCAAAAAATCGAAGTTAAGCCCTCAATGAGGCAACATTAATATTGCAAAAATGGCTCCAAAAGCCAAAAAACGTCCCGAACACTCGGGGACTAGCGTCGAAAACTCAGGGCTACATAACCTCCGGGTCGAAAACTCCGAATTCGTAAGCCCTAAATGAGGCAATACCAAGCTTACAAAGAATGGCTCCCGAGCCAAGAAACTCTCGATGACTCGGGGACTGCCGCCAACTGCCACCCCCATCGATCTGTCAAAACCCGAGGCTATAAGGCACCATGCGGGAAACCTCGAACGCGTAAGACCTTCACAAGGCAATATCAAAACTGTAAGACCTCAAAGGCATGTAAAAATTCATAAGACCTTCGTAAGGCAATATCAAATCTATAAGACCTTCATAAGGCAATATCAAATCTGTAAGACCTCAAGCAAGGCATGAACCATACTTGTACCAAGTAACCAAAGCTGTAAGACCTCAAAGGCATGTAAAAATTTATAAGACCTTACAAAAGGCATAATCCCGATCTTAAAGTTAAGGCTATATATCGAACTTATAAGACCCCTAAAAAGGCATACCCTCGATATAGACGCTGAAACTACTTCACTCGTGGACTGAAAGGCTCCGACCAAACACAATGACTATGGTCACAAGGCTGTACCAGCCAAACTAACGCGACTCGGGGACGCCCGACCGTCGCTATAAAATCACAGGCCTTCAATTACTTCGAAAGAACTTCAAAAAGTACCGGTTAAAACAGGCTACCCCCCACATAGGCAAAAGGGCTTCGACCATGTCAGCTCCAAAACTATAGGCTTCGAAACGCTCAGCCACTGACCAAAACCACCCGAGGTGCTTGATCATCGCCATATAACGACTCACAATCGAGGTTCTACCAAACCGTCGAAGAGTCAGGTAAAACACAATTTCAAAAAGTCCTTAACGAGGGAAAAATAAAGCCTATATTAGAGGTCGCACCGACCCTAATGCGTAAGAGCCACTATCGCCAGCCCACATAAAAGGTCGTACCGACCTAAAGCGTAAGAGCCACTGCCGCCAGCTCATATAAAAGGTCGTACCGACCTAAAATGTAAGAGCCACTGCCGCTAGCTCATATAAAAGGTCGTACCGACCACACGCGTAAGAGACTAAAGGCCAACCTTTTAATTCAAAAACTTAAGGGCCAATAAGCTCGAGTCAAAACCCGACTTGGAGACTGAACCCAAAATAGTTAACTACATATTCCTAAGAACAAAGCATAAGAGGTTAAACGCCGGCTTACACTAAAAGGTCATCCCGACCAAACGCGTAAGAGCCTACGGGCCAGCTGAGCAAAACACAGGGTCGTACAATAGACCTAAGGGTTCTTCTTCCAAAGACCAGTTCATCTGGCTGATGACTGACAAACATCAAAGCAAAGGGAAGTGCATGAAAAATAAAGCCGCAAGGCTTCCTTTGATACATATATGCGAAAAATACAAACTCCTTTTACAATGTCCCCTGAAAGCACAATACACAGAATCGGAAAAGGAAGGCCTAATCTACGTCCCCATCAGGGACTACGGCCCGTCGGCCTCTTTCTCGCTATCCTCGGCATCGGACAGAAGGGACTTAGCATCAGACTCGTCCGCCTTTTCCTACTTTACCTCTTCCGAGAGGTCAAAGTCCTTAGCATGAATCTCCTCGGGGGTTTCCCTTTGTGATTTGCACCGAGCATACTCCTTGCTTCTGCCCTTACGGTCAAGAGCCCTCCTCAGCTAAGCTCGAGCATCGGCAGCATCCTTCAGATAAACGGCCACATTCTTATCGGCCTTAGTTTGGCTCATTACGGCTTCGGCTCGGGCATCCACAACTTCGGCCTTCACCTTCTAAAGCTCAGACTCGAGCCTTGTAATCATGTCCGCTCAGACCAAGCTGTTTTCACGAGCTACGCAAAGTTGAACTTCGAAGGCGGAAGCTTCGGACAAAGCGGCCTTTTCCGCCACAACCTGAGCATCCACCCGAGTCTTCAATTCATCGCACTAGCACTTAATTTGGGCAATTTCACTCTCGAGGCATTCCAGACTCTCCGACTTCTTCTGCAACTGGAGTAAATGACCTCTGGGATAGAAAAGGGAACATGCACCTCATAGAACAAAATTTACCTGCTCCTCGAGGTAGCTTTCATAGTTCAGGCTTCGACTCGCCTCATACCGAAAGTGTGCCAACTCATCTTCCTTTTCATCGCAAAGGAGCCTAAGGGATTTTTCCTCATCCACGGCTATTTGCAGCCCGACCTCACAACGAAGCAGCTCAGATTTGAGCTTGTTTAAAGCCTATGAAGGAAAAACTCAATAAAATAATAAAAGTTGCAAAAACCAAGGAATCAACACGGTCGGCCAAAACTCTCCTCAGAGTAGAGTCGTTGAGCTTCCTCAAAAGTAGAGCGCACATCCACTAGTCTGGTTCCATCAACCCCAGTCGCTCGATACATGCGGCCCCTGTCCTCGAGCATCCCTCGAAGTACCTTCGACGGGAGGAGAAGCCGGAGGCAGAGAACCCTCGTTCCTCACCTCGGGCGCTGCAGGCTCGGCTGATGCATCCTCACTAAGCCTCCAGGCTGGACTCATCCTGCTATAAGCACCGTCACTCTGCGAAGTCTCTTTCCACTTATTATTATTATTCGGCCCCAAAGCTGATGATTCTTCTCCCTCTCTGGGAAGGCACAATCTCACCTCAGAGAACCCGCCAATACCTACAAAGACGGAATCAATGCGCTTAAAAGGGGAATGCTTTCCAAAGAAATTGCAAAATCGCATAGCATGTACCGTGGTGCTTTGCCTCCCATCTGCCCTTAGACAGATCTCGCCACTTACGACCATCATGAGTCGAATGGATCGCCAACTTCCGAGCCCAATCCGTCATGTCGAGGACCTCGTATGGCGTCCATGAAATTGCTGCAGAAAGGGAATGAAAAACACATTTACGGAGCCCGCCTCCGCCACGAGCAAAACAAGCAAAACAACAAAGACACAAGTGTACCATTTACGTGCAAAATTCCATTCCTCGGGAAACGGCAGGAACTCCATCGGGATAATATCAGCAGTCCGTACTCGGATGAATCGGCTCATCCATTCCCGGTCCTCATCTTCTTTGTCATCAACGATGAAAGGCCTAGTGGATCAGCATCGCAGGGTTAGCAGGCCTCGATAGTGAAAAGGCCGGTACAGCCTGATAAGATGACTGAGGGTAAAATCAAGCCCTGCTTCCTCCGTAAAGAATCGTATCATCAGTACTATACGCCAAAACGACGGGTGAACCTGTGCCAAGGCAGCCCGATATTTTCGACAGAAATCGAGCACAACCCTATCGAGGGGGCCCAGCGTGAAGGGGTACGTATATACGTTCAGAAACCCGTCGGCACGGTCCATAATGCTCTCTTCCGGGGAAGGTATCTGCGGTACTACTTTCTCCCCCCATCCACAATCTTTTCTCACTAACTCAAGATGCCCCTCTCCTATCAGAGAGGTAAGCTTCGAAGCATACTCCCAATGCCCCTGGGCATTGGGAGGTTTTCCTGTAGGAAAATTCCCCCTCGAAGCAAAATGTCCTTGTGAGCATGTGATTTTTGCCCTATATGAAATACTCCTATAAAAATCAAAGAAATAGATTTTTCCAATTATTTGCCATTTTATAGGATTTTTGGTAAGATTTTATTAATTGTTTGCATTTTGTGCACGTTTAATTTTTATAAAAATCATGAAAATACCCCAAAAATGTCAAAAACACCATGCATTGCATTTAGATTTTATTTTTATATTTTTAGGATTAATTAGTTAATTAATTGCTTTATTAAAATGAAAATCACAAAAAATGGCTCATTTTTACATTTTAGCTTTATATTTTAGATTAGTGATTTTTCTCTTTTAATTTAGGATCAACTAATTGTTATAAATATGATAATTAGATAATTAGCTTAATTTTACAATTTAGATTAATTTAGGAATTTAATTTAGGATTTTTAATTAAAGAAAAAGAAAAGAGAAAAACAATGAAAAGGAAATAAAAAGGGGAATTGAACAAGAGGGTTTAATTTGTACTTGGGCTGATTTTACACCCAAATCTGTCCCCAAACCCAGACCCAAAACCCAACCTACCCGATCCACCCCTGATAAAACCAAACGACCCTGTTTTTGTTTCCTTTCATCACAACCGTTGGATCATTGTGATCCAACGGCTCGGAACTCAACCCCATTTACCATATAACTGTCCGAACAAGACCGACGCCCCCCCCCCCCATTACCCCTCTCATTCAGTTCCCTCCCTCCTCTAAACCAAAAACCCTAGCCGCCCCTTTATTCCCTCGCCGCCTTCGCCGTTAACCATCCGCCGGAAATCGCCTCACGGCGGCTCCGGTGTTTCAAATCCTCCCAAATTCACACTCCATAAACCTTAGCCCTTTCCCAACACCATTCCACCATTAGTTTCCCCAAAAACACCACCCAAATCCACCAATTTCAGATCTGAGTTCCAAGCTTTAAAAAAACCCTAAGTCTCCAAAATCATCCAAAACTCACACCCTATGACCTCCACATCCCCTTAAACTCGAAGCCCTTACTGATTTCCCCAAACAACCCCACAAAACTCTGCAATTCCAAATCTAAGAAGGAGTTTTGTTTGGTTCAAAGAAAAGCTTCGAGTTGATGTTCCATAAGTGTTCGAGTTCCAAACTTTTTTCCGGTGTTTTTCTTCGCGGATTAGGCTTTCAGGAGTCTTTTCTTTCAAGGAGATCCAGTCAAAGCCATGCAAGACCGGATCATTTGAAGGAAAAGACCTTTGTTGGTCAATCAAGGCGGAGACGGACATCACAGGCTATCTTGGTTGCCTTCTATTCCACAAATGGTAAGGTCTCACCATTTACCTCTCCATTTTTCTTTTCTTCAATTTCGAGTCAGTGTTCTTTTTAGGTTGTTTTTCAGTTTATGAATCTGTTTGTTCTTCATTTTTAAGAGTCGTCCCTGTTTCAATCTTTGGTCGTGTTTAAAGTCAGTTTCTTAGGGGTCCATTAACTTAATTTCAATTCATGATTCATTTAGTTTAACTCTTGAAATAGCTTCATTTACTGTCACAGTTGTTGGTTCCCTTTTGCTGATTCTGAACCATCTGTTAGGATACTTAAATTGCATGATTAGCCTAAACTTTTAAATAGTTATTTTAATTAATGCATAATTAGCTTAGGTTCAATTTTATTCAAGTTGTTTTGTGTTGTTTGTTTAACTCATTTGCCTAGGTTAGTCATTCAAACCTATTAATTTGAAGAGCCTCGTAGAGTTCATCATGAACTAGGTTGACCTCAAGATTTAGGTTTATGCTTTTCATACATGGTCAAGTTTTGTTGTTTGATTTACACTCGCTTGCCCATTTGTGTTTACCCTAATCTGCAAATCAGTAGAAACTTTTAGGGTCCTAATTGAACTAAAAGGAACTTAAGAGAATTTCAGAACTCTAAAAATAAATATCTAGGAAGAGGAAGTTTCTAGAAATGGTACAGCAGTCCTAGTTGTTACAAAAGATGCTGAAATAGGATAAGGAGGAAAGCTGTATTGTACTATTTTCAGACTTTAGGATAAGGAA
This sequence comes from Nicotiana attenuata, assembly GCF_001879085.1. NCBI lineage: Eukaryota > Viridiplantae > Streptophyta > Magnoliopsida > Solanales > Solanaceae > Nicotiana > Nicotiana attenuata. The sequence continues at coordinate 138,465 of NW_017671349.1, read as the reverse complement.
TATTCCCAAAATATACCCTCCCTAGGCAGCCTATATATGTAGGCTACTTTATTCTGAAAACACACACACCATCAGATTTTTAGAACCCTAAAAAGCACTCAAAGTTTCAGCTACTGTTCCATTGATGAGGGATTTAATTTCTTTCCTGATTTCGACTTAAGTCAGAATAAATTTTCTTTCAAAAATTTTTGGGCTTCTCGATTTGCAAGATGGTTTGAATTGGAAGCTGTGATACTGCTGGTTATTGGCTACTGTTGATTTCCTGTTTGGTTTTCTTTGTTGTTTTCTCTGAAGATTCACAGCCTTGTTTCTGTTCTTTGTAACCAGGTATACCTTGAGCTTTGAATCGTGAATGAAATACAAGCTTGTTTTGAAGAGTGTACTGCTGCCATGGAGTTTTAGAATTCGTGTTTACACTTTAGCTTCTTTCTGATGTTTTCTTTTAGGTCATTTGACTACTGTTCTTTAGCTTTTCTCCTCATTAGCTTCTACTTAAATACATTAAAGTTGTTGTGTTGTTTCATGAAATAGCTAGGATGTTTAGTATTGAAGGTGTTGAAAAGCTCCTCTTTCCCGTATCTGAATTTCAGTTTAGATAGTTTAGTTTTAAAAATGGTGAATTTCAGCCTTCTCTTGCATGCGCTTTCCTTAGGTCATTTAGTTATTCAGCTCTTTCAATTTTTTTTTTAAGTGTTCTGGATCTGTGTTGATAATCAGTAGTTTAGTGGTGAATCTCACATATAAATGTTCAAATTAAATCAACTCTTCATGTACTGATTCAGGACATCATGTTTAGTGTGATTCCAATAGTTCAGCTGGCTATATCTCAAACAATGACTAGTGTATTATGCATGTTAAGAATGCAGTGTTTGGCTGTTAAGTACGTTCAGTTTTTAACTATTGCTAATTCCAGCATTTTAAAGTGACTATTTACTTAGGTTTTAAAAAATGATTTATGAACAATTTAGAGATTCAGTCTTTTTTTTTAGTTATTACTAAATATATGATAAATAGTAAGGCCTAGCATGTTAGGCATTTTATTTAGGATTTGTGCAAATATGGGTATACATGAACTAGCATGATTTAAGCCTTAGCAGGATTTGGGCGTTTGAAGTTTTGGTTTCTTTGGGCCCGGCGATGGCCCAAATGCCAGGCCAAAAGCAGGCTTCCTTTGTTTCTGTCCTTCTTTGCCTTCACGTTTGGGCTCAATTTTGGGCCCAGTTGGCATCAGCTTTTATTTTCCTCTACTAACTGCTCTTAATAATGTAACGGGCCTGCTACAGGCCCAGTTCCTTTCAAATAGATAAAAAACTCTTTATATGGCCATACCTATAATTAATAGCCTTATATTGAATTGCAAGATAGTTTTAAATATGAAATCCCATAGTTTGCTCTAAAATGAAATGCAAGCCTTTTAAAATAAATCGAGGCGTGTCATCCACAATTGAATCACTTAATCCATGGCCCTCATATTAATATTATAACTAGTATAGAAAATACTTTGAACATTCGTAGTTTGCTTTAGGCGCGTTTATGATAAAATTATCATAGCTACGGGTACGGTTCCCGTGACGTAGTTGTGATACCTAATTTCCAAATCCGGGGGTACATTTATGTGACCCGGCCACAACTTCTAATAACGTTAACAAATTAAACATGTTGTAGATCGTGGGCACGGTTCAGTGATACGATTCGCAATGTGTATCAAACAAACAAATGTACGACAATCGTAACTTGTTCCAGAATAATTCCATAAATAGTTAAAAGTGGTTATAAAGTTAAAAATGCACAATATGTTTAAAACGTGTAATAAATCAGATTTTTAGGCCAATTATTAATAGTTTAAGCGACCGTGCTCGAACCACGGAACCTGGGAATGCCTAACACCTTCTCCCGGGTTAACAGAATTCCTTATCTAGAATTTCTGGTTTCGCAGACTTTTAAATAAAGTCGATTTCCTCGATTTGGGATCTTTAAAAAATAAACCGGTGACTTGGGACACCAAAATAAATATCCCAAGTGGCGACTCTGAAAATAATTAAAATAATTCCATTTCGATTAATGTCACTTAAATTGAAAAAACTCCCTTATATCACCCCTCGGGTGGTAAAAAAGAGGTGTGACATCCTAAAGGCAGCTCGCCTGACTTCGGCGACGCACCACCAACCAAGCAGGGATCAGAGGCGGAACTCCCTTCTCCTTGCCGAACGAATCCTGGCGCAGCAACCATAACTATGGCAAAATCAGAGAATTGGAGCGAAAATCTGAGCAAGGATTCCCAAGTTAAAGTAGTGAAGAACCTAACACAGAGAGAAGAACTCTATACTCAGGATAGCGAAATCCACAAAAAAGAGAAGACAAACCTATATATAGGAGCAAGCAGTGATTGTCCGCCCGCCTCAAAGACCAGTTAAAAATACTGGCTAAGCCATTATCACTTTGGGAAGACGTACTGGCGTGATCGCCTCGGTTGTCTTATAACCATGTCATACAATTTATGCGGTCTAACGGCATTTTGGGGATCAAAACCCCCGCATCAACATGCCTCGAGATGGTACCCGATCTCGAGGACCTCTATCAAAAGGAAGATAGGCTCTAAAGAGCCATTGATATCGCTGCAAGCCTCGAGATGGTACCCGATCTCGAGGACCTCTGTCAAAAAGAAGATAAGTTCTAAAAACCCACTTATATGGGCTTGGCCTCGAGGTGGTACCCTACCTCGAAGATTTCTTCTATTACAAGTACGGTATCCTCCGGCCCCCGAGCTACCTGAGCCGAGCCAAGTTTCGCTCAAAAACTACCAGTAAAAACCTTAGGGCTATTTCCTGCCTTCGGGTCCAGCTAAACGTCCTCTCGGTTACTTTAATCCAGGGGCTATCCGAACCCAGGTGAACCCTCATCCGGGATCTATCTACAACGCCTTAAGGTTATCTTCACTCTAAGTTCTAAGCAAGTTTTCAGGTCGCCCGAGCTCGAGCAAACTCTCACTCGGGGACTGCTTTCAAAAGCCTAAAGGCTATCTTTATTCTCGGACGTCCGAGAGAATTTCCCTTCGAGGACTATTGACGGGGTCTGAAAGGCTATGTTTCGTTCTATGAATTCGAAGCCCTATTTTCACTCAGGGATCCCGGCGGCCTAAGCGTGTATCTATCCAACCCGGGCTCAGTCCGAGGGATGACAAAGGGCTCCACAGAATATCGTATTAATCAATCAGGAGACGAGGAAGTACCTACGCCCGGGCCCGGTATTCGGACCGATCGGTAGAGTCATGCACTCAGATTCTTCACAAATGCAAATAAAGGAAAATCCAGCATAAATCGGAGACAAATTGAAGAAACTTCTTTGCATTAACAAACGATGATTACAAAAAGCCCATGAAGGGACCTTACACATAACTACAAAGGCCCACGAAGGGTCCTTATACAGAAATAAAAAAGCAAAGGTAACAGCTGAAAGTCTAAATTATTCTCAGGGGTACATCCTCGGGAGCAATGCCTTCGAGAATCGTCTCTTCGGGCCCTCGTCTCGACTTTCCAAGCAATGTCTTCGAAAACCTCCTCCGAAGCAGAAAAAAATGAAGAAGCAGAAAAGGATGAAGAAGCAGAAAAAGACGAAGAGGGAGTCGTGGCTCGCCAAAGAGCAAAAGCTCTTTGCAGGCCTTGCCAGCACGGCTACTTTGAGTCCACTTCTTGGAACATTGTACCGTTCAGGTTAGTAGTTGGTAGCGCCGCTTCACTCCACGGAAAGCAAAAGGGGTGAACACACCCAGCCAAAGTAGGGAGGTGAGCAGCTGTGTAAAGTTTGAACGTCCTCCGGAGCAACAGTGTAAAGTTCGAATGTCTTCCTGAGTAGGAAAAAATCCAACGCCCCCTCCCCTCATCGTCTCGAGCCAACGACAGCAGTAACAACAACAACAACAACAAAACAGTGCGATCCCACTCAGTATGGGAAAGTTCTGAGAAAGAGCTATAACACAACTGGCAAAAACATCGTCGTATGACCTTGCGGCCACAAGCTTCGTACATGGGAAATAAAATTGGATGAAGATGAAGAGAAGTAAGGGGTCGAGGATTGCTGAAGAATGGCTAAATGAGGTTTTGGTTCAAGAAAGCTTCCATTTGTAGAAAGGAGAAAGCGTAACCAACAGCGCAATCAATGCCTCTGGGAAACGCGCCGATGGCGCAATCAATGTCTTGGGAGAACGGATTGGCAGGCGCAATCAATGCTTGTTGGGAAACGGATCGGCGGCGATATTATCGCCTTGAGAAAGTAAACTGGCATTGTATCAAATGTTCCTCGAAAAGATGTATCGATGGGACGTCTCAGTTATCGAAAAAGCTGACATCATAAGCATGACATCATCGCAAGAGGCTTGAGGGGATCAGTGTCAGAGCCGTTTCTTATCATTTTTATCTAAGAAACGCGGGGACTATTTGTATACGGTAAAATCGGAGGGTCCAATTTTCGGTCATTACGACGCCTCATAAGCACGTTTCCGAAGGTTCGAGGCTATGTTCGAGATTCACATCCGAGGAGTTATCGACGTCCAACCTCGGGGCAATGTCGATCGATGATCATGGTAAAAAAGTGAGAAGTTCCCAAGGCATATGATCAAAGCTAACAAAACCTACAAGGGAAACACTAGTCTGTACCAGACTAGTGAGTAGCTGGTCCAGCTATGTTTCTTTGTAATAATTACTCATGTACTAGGATGGGATTTCCCTCCTTATATAAAGGGGATCCTTGTCATTTTGTAGGAGGAGGATCTGGGAAAAAAGATATACTACATTGCATTCAATACAAGAACATTCTCTGCTCTCTAGCTTGAACATACTCTTTTGGTTTCATTATTTACATTTATTGCTTATGCTCATTGTGTTCTATTAATTGTTCATCATTTATTGCTCATTATTGATCATAGAGAGCCGTCATCGCAGCTCTCATAACTGTTAGTCCTTCATCGACTACCAATAACCGAGTATCAGATTCGACCTTGAGGCCCCATATATGCAAGCTCGAGGCCTCGATACCTAGCCATTTCGGTTCGTCTATTAAGCTATCTACAAGCCATCGTCTTAATTTCCAGTCCTTCACTTAGCATCCATTGCCTAACAACTAGCATAAAATAGATCACATATTTTTAGAACCACAAAATCAAATCTAATTGTTATAAACATTTTCAAGGTAAACAGTACCTAAGAGTATTTAATATATTTCAAATAATAAAATAAAGTTAATATGGTCAGTTTCATTATGGACTAATATTTGAGGGTGAATTCGTGTGAAAACGACCAAAAATCAATTAAACTGTAGATGATGGAGTAGAAAGAATGATCAACATTTTTGGGACCAGAAGCATTGATTATTCGGGAAAGTGATGGGACTAGCTAATCCCAAAAATGTTCTTTCTACTCCATCAACTCCTCACAAAAAGGTGATGCGTGAGTCTCAAACGCAGTAATGGGGCAAAGAAGCCAAATGACATGTGGAAAAAACTTTCAAGGCAACTCCTACTCGTCTTCTTAATTTCACCATGTCCACCGGCCACCATTTTATTTCTCCATTTCACGACATATCTAATTACACCTTAAAAATTACTACCAAATACAAAAGAAGTTCAAGTATGTCTACAATTATAAAAATCTAAGCTAGCGTTCGGCCATAGATGTTAAATTTGATTTGAAAAATCTGATTTGGGTGAAGATTGGTTGGAAGATCAAAATGTGTGGCAATACGTTTTCAAAACATTTTCCAACTTTATTTTGAAAAAACATGTATATAATTCTCAAGTTTTGGGATTTTGGCCCAAAATCAGCAATTGGGGTGATTTTGGGACTTGGGGTTTGGGATTTGGGATTTTGCCAAAATATGGGCAAAATTTATGGCCAAACATGATTTTTGAAAATAAATCCCAAATTTATTTTGACAAAACTCATGGCCAAACGGGTCCTAAAACTCCATAGAAACTCATGCTTACCCTTTCTCTGAAAAAAGGATGTACAAACCAACGCTAAAAGAGCTTTTTCTCCAGATGGGTGAAATTTGCAGAAAAAATACCCATAATTTGCTTCTCATTTCGCTTTTTTGTTCTAGTTGAACAATTAATGTTAAAACTTCTCCTTGTAAGGACTGTGGACGAATTTGAGCTCCCAAAATGCTATCGCGTTACTTGTTTTTCCCCCATTATATATTTGAAATTTTCATCAATACTGGAAAAATGTAAATTTACAAGGAATATGTTAGCAAAATTGGCAGAACCAAACATGTTTGTAATCATAAATAAAATAGTGTGACAAGTCTTACACGGTGGATCCTTGGCGCAATGGTAGCGCGTCTGACTCCAGATCAGAAGGTTGCGTGTTCGTTTCACGTAGGGTTCAATTCCCATATTTTTATTTTTATTTTTCTCTTTTTATTTATATATTGGTTAGCTGTTTCTTCCTTTGTATAAATTATGTACGAGTTAAGGCGACATTCAATATAGTTTGAGTGCTCTGAGGTTTGATAAAATTTCTTGACAATACTTTTTTTGCTAGAACACTCAAATTAATGGAGTTCATGAGCTCGAAATTAATCAATCACACAAGTAATAATAGTTTGAGAACCCCAAAAGTACAGAACTGAATATCCCACTTTTTGAAATAACTTATTTGTTCTCTCTAAATAGCTTTGTCAAAACGGTTTATTCGATTAAAACCTACTAAAAAAAATACTATAACAATGTCCTCTTACTTTATTTTTTGAAACAATTTTATGATGAATACATAGCTCCGCACTATTTAGCTGCAATATTTGCCATTTCGAGATTCAAAAGAAATTAAATGTCAGTAGCCTAGATGTTTTTTGTATTTAGTCCTGAGAAAGGTCAGCACCGTATATAAGTAAAAGGGTGTTTAAGACTTAAAGAGTGCAGTGGCTTCTAATTCAGCAATTAAATGATCCTCCATATAGGCTACAAGCATTTCAACATAAAACCACAAAGATCGTAATGATTTGTTACACATACAGAGCGAAGTACAAAAGTTACAGAACTTACATTGTATAACACTTAAAGAGCTGTTGGAATTTTCACTGTTGAGCATAAAAAGCAACAGTTTTCAACCACCAGCATCCTTCTCCCACATAAAAGCCAATTCCTTCTATAGCATGCAAAAAGCCATTTTACAACCAAACGACTATATACAAGCATTACAATCACTCTCCCGTAGTCGTGCTTAAACATATCTTCTCTAGTTACAAAACTCAAATACCAACAAGTCCCAAAAGTTCTCCAAGAATTGAGATTTTTACAAGTATAGCATCACTCAGTTTGCATATATCATCTCCCCGCTGCTTTCAACATCAATATCAGGATCAGAATCATAATCAAAGTCAGTTAACTCATCATCCAGCATTTCCAAATTATACAAGCCCACAGGTGGCACAGTGGCCTCCGAGATTATTTGCATAATCTTATCTATGCTCTGCATAGGCTGGTCAGGCTCTTCAAAGTGGTCACTCATCATCATATCATCCATTAAATCAGCTGGAAGGTTCTTCAAGAACCATACATGATTTCTGATTTCATGCATTGTGATCCTCTGTTCAAAAATAGGAAAATGAGTAAGGCAGACATCATAACTGCAATCAGAAAAGCGTTATCCTTCTTCTTTTCTTTCTTTTTTTTTTTTGAACAATCAAGGTGTCCAGACTAGATTGTGTGGACCTCGACTAATCCACCGGATACTTGCTATGTATTTTGTTAATTACAATCAGATAAGCCTTATCCTTCTTTGAGTAGATATGATGATGAGTGTGTTTTGTTGGTTAATTACATTTACATATGCATGTTTATGGTATTTTCGGTTGTTCTTAGGTTCTGAAGCCATACTTGTGCTTTTAGCAAAGAGCAGATAAAAAGAAAGGCTGCCTGACGGAATATGAATTTGGCGACAAAGAAGAGAGGTGTAAAATAGAAGAAAGAAAAAAATAGACTTTAGTTATTCACACGCTGAACTCCAAGTGAAATTCACTCATTGTGCCGCATCAGCACAAGATGTTCAATAGGCACATTTTGAGCCTATTTTAGGTGTCTAATTAGGTAATAGCCTGAGTTGAGGTGTCTAAATAAAAAATCGTGACAACTTTATGGGGCTATCTATTTATTTGGCCATTTTAAAAGTTTAAGTTGCGATATGATCTTCTTGTCAAACCAACTTTCTGACTATCACTTGTTTCTATCAGTACCAAACACAAGGAAAACTAATGTCTAAACTTCACCAAATTGAGTAGGCGAAATAGAAGAGAGATGGGACATATTTAATTGAAGAGGGCTAATTCACATAAACAAGAGCAATAGCATAGTTGTTGATTATTTATAGTACAGATGAATCTGCAGCCGATCTTAATTGAAATCCTAATGGAATGACAACAAATAGAACACCATAAGGGCTACCCAAAATCTCTTGAATCTGGAAACCACTAAGCAGTTTACATGGTATCATGAATTCTTAAAAATACCACTAACCTGTTCAGGATTTGCTACAAAAATCCTTGACATTAAGTGGCGACATTCCTCAGATATCTCAATGTGATCTGGAATAGAATATTGCATGCTCAAGATTCTCTGTGTATCAGAGCAACGGATAAATATGTGCAGCAAAAAAATAGTAAAAGATTTATCATAAGATTTGAGAAGTACGCTTATTGTCTTCTTGACATCCTTTGGGTTCTCAGGATCCTCAAACGGGTACGCACCCACTAACATCACATATAATGTAACACCACACGACCACACATCAGCAATCTGAAATAAAAAGAACCATTGAGACATGTTGCCAATTGAACTTGAAAGTTGACCTAAAATGGACCAAATAAGTACTAAACACACCAGAAACAAATTAACAGATAGTAAGAATCGAGATCTATGAAACTGTTATTGATCCACAAACTGATGTCAACCTGATTTCAGCTGACTATCACCCAAGGTTGGATACAGGAATTGTCCTTCCCGCTTCACCTCATCAGCATGCCAAAATCCCTCAAATACACACACATAGAAGGTCCATTTCTCATGATATAATTTGGCTGGTGGGATAACATTGTATCGCCGTTTCAGAATAAGCTGGCACTAACACGAACTACTTAATAGGAGCTTATGCTATAGAAAAGGACGGTTCTGTCCCTGAATTTATAATTTTTGAGCTCCTCATACTAATTTTTCCCTGCTTCGTGAAACCCAACTATTTGAATATAGAACTTAATCTAACCCACTGCACCTCTGTTCATTGGAAAAAATATACCTACACCTTTCCCCTTCTTTTCAGGCATAAGCTGAATGCTCAACTGGACTGACTTTCCACATTACAACTAACTAACACATTCACTCAGAACGAAAGACCGCTTCAAGCATGAAAGACAGATTCATATAATTTGTCGGAGATTTTTCCGGTTCTACAGTTGAATAATGTTCTAGAAGTTAGCTCATACTGGAAGATAAATTTATGACTTACTGTTAAACTGTGCAATAAACTAATTTACCTTGCCGTCATACTCTTTCCTTAGAAAAACTTCTGGAGCAATATAAGCAGGAGTTCCCACTGTTGAGTTGGGCTGTGAATGCAACAGAGAGGACTGCACAAGTGGCAATAATGATAAAATAGTTATGATTTTACATTTCCATTTATATTGAACGTGTTAGGAATCTAGATCCAGATTTCAAGATAAAAATTGAACCAGGTACATGGGTCAGTGTATGGATAATTATTGGGGGTTATTGTACCTTGGAATACCCAAAATCACATATCTTCAAACGAGGAGCAGGGCTTCCATCAAGCAATGTATTTTCCAGCTTCAAGTCCCGATGGCATACGTGCTTCACCGCGAAATACAACAGAAACAAGCTGAATAACAATCCAATGGATCTCAAGGTCTGAAATATAGAATGGATTGAGAGTGTATGAAGATTCATTACCATTGAGTGGAAGTGGCTGACCCCGGATATAAGTTGCTGGAAAAAGAACCGAGCCTGCACGCCACAACATTAAGTAATCCCAAAAATCTCATTCAATTATAGCAAAGTGATGTACAGTTAGCAGATTAAAAACCTCATCCTCGCTGAAGCGTCCTGCATTACAAATTCTCTTAAAAAGCTCCCCGCCAGATGCATATTCCATCACAATAGCAAGATGAGTTGGCGTCAGAATAACCTAGAGTAAAATCTTAAGCAGATTATCATCAATATATAATATCCTATATTTAGAATCTAAAATTGAAGTAAATGTCAAACCTCTCTGAATCTAACTATGTTAGGATGCCGTAGGGACCGGTGATTGATTATTTCCCGCTGAATGTTTTTATCTATCTGCAATGGTTAGGGGAATGGATAAAAAAGCAGCTATCATATGGAGCAAGATATTACCAGTTATAAATTTCCACCTTACACATGGACAACAAAAGCAAGGGGTAACTCAGTTGAAATACAAACTGCCAACTCTTGCACCACTTTACATCACTATTTTGTCACAGTTATTTATCAGAATGCAGATTAAGAAGAGAATAATTCAGATAGACATAGAGCAATGTTTATCATTCTCTATTTCCAGAATTTGAATTACGTGTAATTAATGTTTATCAAGAAAATTACACGTAATTACCGCTGACTTCAAGGTTGAGAAGCCTTCACCCGTTCCCGGCCCGGGTGAGAAGGTATCTAGGTATATTTGCTCGATCACCGAGGATATACTTCCCAAGGTCATAGAGGATTGCAACTGGGCCGGAAAAGACGCGGTGATTCCCGTGCCCGAAGAAGACATCACTACCCACTTGGGCCCACTGGGCCCGGTGATTATGCAATTTTGCAAAAGGTACGAGGTGTGCCTCGGTCAGATCCACCTCTCGTTCTGGAGTATAGTCATTCTCCTCTGATTCTTCATGAGCAAGATCGACGGGTGCCCTTTCATCGTCGATCATCTGATGCACCTGTACAGTCCCCGATTCTTCCAGGGGGAACTAATCAAACTTGCACACCGAGCCACCAAAGCCCTGTTCTCGAGCATTGATGAGGATCGAGACCGAGGTTGGCTAGGCCGATTTGTCCGAGTGAGGACCTCGGACTTGATCCCAGCCAAGGACATGCCGTTCCCCGAAGAGTGGAACACAAAACGTAAGTCAAGTTCTTCTTTTCCCATAATTCAATATTTTCGTTCTCCTTTTCAGTTTCTTACCGATACTTGGTTGCAATGTAGTTGTTGCTCAGGTTCCAAAGGCAATTCCTCGACTCGGGGAATGGGTCGAGGGCATCGTCTCCAAGAAACCCTACTCCGAACACGCATGGCACAAACTTTCAAAGGGCCGGTGGGAGGCCGGTTCTCAGAGCGAGATCCTTTCCTAGAATAGACAACACTTGGGCTTCTTCTGAGCTTACTCATATTTTTTTCTTTATAGGCCTTGGGAATGATATTGCAATGAGGCCCCTGACCGGCAATGAGGACAGCCCCGCCGAGTCCCCTGCTCCGAGGCAGGGCGAGGAAAAGAAGAGGAGAAGGCCTCCGAGTTCTCCGAACTCGGAGAAGAAAAAATCGAAGAGGAGGCTGGCGCGTAAATCCAAGGAAAGCACTGGCGCTCTCCCATCGGACTCAGTCCACCGGCTAAGGGATGAGTCCGAAGAAGAAGAAGATGCTTCGAGCTGGTGGCCCATGTGCGAGGCAAAACCGCATTGCCTCAAGCCAGGGAGGCTGCTGAGGGGGCAGTGGCCGAGGCCTCCGAGCCGGAGAGGGGCGAGGCCGTTTTGCCCCAAGTTAGGGAGGCCGATCAAGATGTTGCGACTGGTGTTTATCGAGCGGAGGATAATGCTCCAAAGGATGCGCTCGGGGTGATAGACCTCTCCGAGTCACCACTATTTACCGACTCGATGATCCGTGACGCCCAAACGCTAAAAGGGCGCCCAGCTGAGGGGCCCTAAGAGGTGGCAGACCCCTTTGACCATCTTTTAGATGGTTTGGATTCTTCCGCCTCGGAGGACATCACCGGGTTGGGCGACTTACCTGTACCGAAGAAGAGTCCGTCCTCGAGAACCAGCGAGCCTTCTTCAAGTCCGAAATTAGTGGACCGGTTCCCAGCTCCGAGTGTAGATCCTAGTCGGAAGCGGACAATTATTATGTCCATTCCGGAGGATGCCCGGGTCCTTTCAGCCCCCGTGGGAGTCGCAAGTTACCTTCGGTGCTTGGTGACCGAAGAGGATCAGGCCAAGATGAACGAGGTGGAAGCGTCCTACCTGTTCAATGAAGCCCAACAGGCGTTAAACAGGGAAACTTCGAATGCCTTTTGACGCCTTTATTATGTACTTAGATTAATCTTGTGAATTATCGTAACCCTTTCATTCGTGTTTGTAGGCCTTAGTACTCCATCACGAGACTTTTCTTCGATACTAAGAACTAAACCACTACGAGGCCGAGACCCGAGAGCTCATCGAGAGGACGGATGCTTACAAGCTTCTCAATGAGCAACGCGAGGGGGAGGTCAAGAAACTCCAAGCTAAGCTGGAGGCGGCCCGGAAGGAGCATGCTCCTGGCCGAGCAGGTAAGAATAGTCTTTGAGGATAGTGACGATGAGTCAGACATGGCGGCTAATGGTCCGAACCCGCAGGTCCAACAGAAGCTTGACCAAATTGGAAAGCTTCAGGCAGAGGTCGATGCGGTAAAGGCCGAGGCAGAAGAGTGGAAAAAGAACATGGACCGCCTGGCCTTAGAAAAGGAGACCGCCCGAGCACAACTGGCTTCGGCTGAGGTTCAGCTTCGAGGTTTAAGCGAGAAGTTCTCGGAGCAGGCCAAGAAGATCGAAGAGCTCCAGTCCCAGCTAAACTTGGCCGTCTCTGATCGGGAAGGTCTGGCCAAGGATCTCGAAACGGTCAAGTCAGAGGACAAAGTAATAAAAGCTGATGCCGAGGAAATGGTGGCCGTTTATAAGGCCGACGCCGAGGCGGCTCAGGTCCGGGCAAAGGACATCATTGAGCATGCTAAATGGCAGTCTCAAAGGGAGGCCCTTGAGAAGATTCATGAGATCGAGAGTGCCAAAAAGCTCGAAGCCGAGGCTAAAAAGTTGGCCTATCCCGAAGACGACGAGGAGCCCGAAGACTTGAGTGAGTCCGAAGGTGGCGGAGATCCTGAAGTTGATGATGTTGCCCCCGACGAAGACTATGCCACTTAGGCTTTTAGATGTTTTTTGGTTTTTTTTTTTTTGTATTTTTGTTGAGGTTGTTTGGCCTTTGTAAAAATTCTCATCGGGCTGTTCGGCCCTTGTAAAAAGAAATTTCTGATTATGAATACAAAGACCTTTCCCTTCAACAGCTTTCAAATTTTCTCTTTGCCTTATTTTTATTTGCAAAGATCTAAGTGCCTTAGCATGAAGTAGTTGGGTTCTGTTTAGAGGCTCGAAGAAACCTTGCCTTCAACTTTATTTCATTTTAAGGCATCGTGGGGGTTCGGTGTGACCGAAAGTTTTCTTTCCCCAAAGTACTTAGACTTTTTTAAGTCATAATTTGTCGAGGGTAGCCTTTAGAGCCAGTTATGAAAAACTTTTTGGAAGGCCTTGTATTTATTACGGGTCTCAGACGTCTCTGAGCCGTGTTAATATGGCCGTAGCTTGCCTAAGATAACCGTCCCCGAGTGGAGGTGGCCTTAGCCTTTAAAATTCGGGCATAGCCTGATAGGACTTGTGCCCTCGAGCTCTGATAATTCGAACCGTCCGAGTTTGGTTTCGGATAGCAGTTCCCGGGTGGGAGTGACCGCATGAACCCGGCCTAACGTGGCCCTTGGCTCGATACATTTAGGAGATCGGAAGTAAGGGATTTCTTAAGAAATGCAAAAAACTTAAAAAGGCAACGATACTTATCCGCAAGGAAGAGACTTCTTTTCATTCTTGTGTATCATAATTACATATGTGTACAAGCTTTGCGTCGGGGGTCGAGCAATCTATGTGGGCACGGTTCATTTGACTGTTTGGCCCTTACAATAAATCCTATCGATCGAGACCCTTTGGTTACGAAGTTTCTTCCCTTACTAAAGTCGATATCCAAGGATAATGTCCCCCAGTATTCGAAGTTGATTATAGAGAAGCCTCGGATACTGTTAATGTGATCTTCGACACCGATTCGTGATAGGTCTTCGATTCTAAGTTAGCACGATCCATTGTTGCCTCGTTAAAAACCTTGCCGGAAAACCCATTTGGGACAAAACCGGTTCAAGGGAAAAAGAGTGCAACGCGTGCTTTCAAACCTAAAAACTTTGCACCACTCTTTGTCAGTTACCTGCAAGCGTTAGTCCGAAATATAAATAAAAGAAAATAAATGGGGTCGTACCTTAGCAGTAATATCGTTTTAGGTGAGTTACATTCCAATTGCTCGGTAGTTGTTCCCCGTTCATCGTTGCGAGTTTGTAGGATCCTTTTTCCGATGATTTCGATGATATGATACGGCCCCTCCCAGTTCAACCTCAACTTTCCCTCGTTTGGGTTTCGAGTGTTCAACGTGACCTTCCTTAGTACCAAATCCCCGACGTAGAAGTATCGAAGGTTGGTCCTTCTGTTGTAATATCTCTCGATCCATTGTTTTTGGGCAGCCAACCGAACAAAGGCGGCTTCCCGCCTTTCATCCAATAGCTCCAGGCTCGTATTCATGGCCTCGTCATTTGATTCCTTTGTTGCATATCGGAATCTGATACTTGATTCTCCGACTTCGACCGGTATTAGAGCTTCGGCGCCGTAAACCAATGAGAATGGAGTGGCCCCGGTATTGCACTTCGAGGTCGGATAACAATTGAATTTATAAGTGGTTTTAAGGATACGTGGAGTAAATTGATTCAAAGCAATAAGTTAAATTATTATTGCAAATAACAAATGATAAGGTAAGTTCAAACCGCACGAATTGGACAGTAACAGCCTTGAGAGGAAGGCCCCCCTTGGATAGGATGTAATTTGACCACAGTATCAAGTCACAGTCGAAATAGAGCTTTAAAGAGAAAATAGCAGTATATTGCTTCTAAGTTAATGTTACAGTGTCCATTGCAAATAATCAGACCCCCTTTATATAGTATGAGAGTCCTACTTTAGGTACAATTCTATGAAAGGTAAGAAATCTCATGATTTGCTAATTAATCAGTCCCTCATTGATACGTGCCGAGATTCCCGCCGTGATCCGACCGGTTGCGGATATTTCGGCCTTCTGTTATTTGGTCCGATAATGTTTCCTCGAGCTTATTCGGAGTCGGGGCAGGTTCCGGAGTTACGGGCTCGACGATCTTGAAGACGTATGTTCTAACCTCGTACCTTGGTTCGATGGAACTTGGGACCGATCTTCAATCTATCACGTTTCAGTCCCGAGTCTGCCATGCAATAGATGAGTCCGGTTTCGACCGTATACAAATCTTTAATGGTAAATGACATATTATAACAGGTTAAATTATACTGATGTGGTAAGAACTACATTACAGCATACATGCATATAACTTAAATTCAAAATTGAATTTAAATTTTGTACCTGAAATTGTAAAAAATATATACACAATCAAGTGACTTAAAAGGTAACTGATGGGTAAACTTTAATACATTACACTAACAAGTTACATATAACTCAAATGCAAAATTCGTAATACGAAACTAACCTTATCGCCTCTTTCGATATACTTTACAGCAACTAGCTCTTTAGTTTGCTTATCTCTCATGAGTCTCGCAACTCCAAAATTACCCGACCCGATATCGTCAACAAAATCGTACCGATCACAGTCGTGCATGATCGGCATATCCATACCCGGTACCACACCGATTCCAACCCGATCCATTTCGAACAAGGGATATGGAGCTGTGAGTGAAGACGAATGAGTACTTTTTTGGAATTTCAGCTTTTTCTGGTAGAGGACTGTGGGGAGAAGAAGAGAGGAGACGGGGGAGTTATATTTGACGTTGAAGGGAGGTAAAGATAGGGAAAAAAAGGTACTAACGGCGTCACTTTGTTAGGCTGCCGTTTGAAACGACGGGGTTTGTTTTTATTCTATTGGCTGACTGCGACAAACACCTGATGATTTTAGTCACGTGTTCACATTCTGTTGTTTGAAATGGGTAGAGGCAGCTTGCAATAAACAATTATGGGACAATACATAACTTGGCGATATTTATCAATTGCACACCTAAATTTTGTAGGGGTCTTATTATCCCTTATTTTTGACAGAAGTCAAATTATTATCATCCTGACCAAGTCAAGGGCGAAGTTAGATGAGTTCGGGAAACTCAATAACTTTAGCTTAAATTTAATATTTATATTAAAAAAACTCATATAATATATACAAAAAAGTCTATCCAAAACCCAATAAACAAAAAAGATTGTGATCTAAAACCCATAAAATAAAATTCTGGTCTCGCCTCTATTATGGCCAGAACCCAAATTGAGAAATTGGCGTGTGAATAAAATTTAGATAAAAACACCCGTAGCTGAAACACGGAAAAAATTCAACATAATATGCTAGATCATGTAACTCATGCGTATAAAACTCCAACATATTATGTTAGAATTCAAGCAGATTATAAATTTCAGCACATTATGCTAAAATTCATACATAACAAATCAAATTCCAGCATATTACGCTGAAATTTTACAAATATAATGTTAAGAATCAGCCCCAGCCCAATGTCATACAAATAGCTATTGGGCTGAGAACAAATAATTGGGCCTCGTTAATTTGGGATCTAGCTGGATTGGTGGGCGTAATGATTTTGTTAAAAGGGACGGTGGTCTGAGATTGTGGGGATATGCCTATTGTTGAAGAAGAAAATGTTTGTTCCTCTCATCTCCTTGCAGTGCATCTAAGGTTCTCATCTCCCTTCTTCTATGGTGTATTTCTGTCCTCTCATCCCTCTCTGTTATCTCTCAATTATTCTTCCTTTACTGTTTCATTGCAATTTCCATTATTTGTAGTTCGTTCAGTGAATCAATATAGCTAGTTGGCTTGGTTGTTACTCGCTTTGTTACATTGGGGCTTTCATCCATAGGACTCCAACAACAAAGATGTTTCTGCCTGATCGGATAGCTGGATTTTTCGGGCCGAGTTGTACTTCACATACCTTGGCTTCTCAAAGAAGGACTGGCTACCTCTTCCTTACTTCTACCTTGATGGTGAAGCTCTTGCTTGGTTCACTTGGTTGCATCGAAACAAACCATTCATCGATTGGACGCATTTTAAAGAAAAATTGCGTATACGATTTTGACAACGGACGTTCACAAATTCGGTGAGTAGGGAAGATACTTCACAAGCCCGTGTTGACTACGTGAGTTACGCCGCATTGGTTCCACAAGCGACCTCTGTATCTCCAGTTGCAACTCTGAACCATGTCCCAAACTCGTCTGACTTGGAAGCAACCTTCAACGGTGGAAACTCAGAGGCAGCCAATGTGTTCGATAAATTGTCTAATGGAGCTGACGAGCGTGATTCTCGTGAATTGCCATCTTCAGTTCCGTCTCCTAAAATCCAGGCTGCTTCGGACTCTGTTGAACTTGAACCTATAGATTATACAAATAGTGACACTACAACTTTAGCAAACGATGAAGACAAAGTGCTTGACAAAAAATCAGAAGGAACTGACTCGGTTGTGCTATATCAATTTGCGCATGATGATTCATTACCAGTTTCTTATGATTAGTCACCCTTGCTTTTATCCTGTGTTGAAAATACAAATGCACAGATTGTCTCCTGATCACGCTCAACTTTAATCCTAAAAAGGATAAGCGGTCGCTGCAAATATAATCCGGTCTAAAAGTCCGGAGTCGAATCCCACAGAGAACTAAGGCTTAGCTATAACTGTTCAATATCACCAAGAGGACAAGCTCGAATAACTTTTAAGTTACTTAAACTAATTAAATACTCCCTCCGTTTTAAACTAAATGAGGTAGTTTGACTCCGCACGGAGTTTAAGGAAAAAAAGAAAGACTTTTGAAATTTGTGGTCTTAAAAGCTTAAAGGGTAGAGCTTTGTAAGGCCATGACTTTTGTGTGGTTATAAAAGCTTCTCATTAAGGGTAAAATGGGTAAAATGAGGAGTTTAAAGTTGAATTATTTTCAAATTTAGAAATGTTTCATTTATTTTGGAACAGATTAAAAAGGAAAGTACCTCATTTAATATGAAACGGAGGGAGTAATAATTATCAAAAAGCAATAGAAGTTTATCAACTAAAGAAACTAAGGGTTGGAGACTAAATTAAGGAGGTCTAGAGTTATGATTTCCCCAATTATCGGAGTCCTTCCTGCTATGTCTTCTATAACTTCACCTAATTATTCTCTACTGATCATGAGCACTCGACTTATCGTAATTCTCTCTCGAGCAACTACAATAATGTACTAGTCATATTCTCTCAAATTACGCTAGCTCGCACTTTTTCGCCGCTCACTGTGATCACGTCAAAGCTTCGTTATTTCTAGTCCCGCTTTTAAATCTGCCGTATTGATCTCTCATATACTTTAAGAGTGATGTTGTTCAACAACCACCTAAATATATATTCTTTCTCAAGCAATACATAATAAATAGGTACAGTCAACTGATGGCCATTCAATCAACTGAAATAAGCACATAGTTGAACAAGTAGATAAATCCAAAGGTTAAATTATATTAAAATATAACAAGAATTTATCCTCCAAAAGGTTACATCAAAACTCTAGATAATAAATTAGCTATTCATAACAGTATGTGAAAGTACAATACTAAAATTCATAGCCAACAATAGAAAACAAGAAGAAGAAAGAAAAAACTCGTGGTTGAATCTTATTCCTTGCTCCTCGTGTATCCTTGCCTCCAAAGGTGTTGTGTAACCCTAAAGTAGTGTCTCCTTAGCCTCCTTAGGTCTAAATTATGTCAAAAGCCCTCAAAATACCATTTTTCCATGTATATATACCAAGTAGGGTAGGGCCCAAACAATTACACATTCTCCTACGCGAAAAAGGACACTTTTCCCGGATAGGACGTGCGTGGCCGCGGATCAACCACGGATTGACCGTGCATTTTGATCAGTGTTCTGCTTGACATGCGCGGCCAGTGCGCGGCCGCGCCCTTTTCACCCTATTTTGTTGGAAATTTGGAAAAACGTAAAACATGAAAGTTGTAGACCTTTGAGTTAGCTTTCCAACCACATATTGTGGAGCCTAAATGGATTCTGAACAAAAAGTTATGTGCATTTTACTAGATGGTACACAATATGCATACTCAATTCTTCGTTCGTTGTTAACTATCATCCGTTGATCCCCGAACACGATCCCGACTTAATTCCTTGGGCTTTTACTCAGACTTCAAAGCTTCAAATCACTTGAATTCATTCTATAGCATCTACATAGCTTGAAATCACTCCTACAAGGCATAAAACACACAATTAGTGCAAAACACTAGCGATTAAAGCTCAAACTCAATTAAAGTGCAGTAAATTAGAGTGTAATAAGACTAAAATACATAATTATAGCCTATAATCATATCCCTCGTGACTGGCTTCGCTTTGGAAGTAGGAAAAATAAGCCATGTGAACAAGGTGTTCACTGAAAGTCCCCAAGATGCTTTAGAGTTCCTCGGTCATGTTTCATATAAGAAATCATGGTTGATTCCTTTTCTGGCTTGCTACGAGTATGTACAACAACATGATAAGAAGTTCGCAATAGTTAATGAGGTTTCAATTGTTGAGAAGTCTGTCTTAGATGACATTTTATTCGTTGAGTCTGAAAATCCAAATTGGGATGAAGAGTTTGCGTTGGTAATTAAGCAACCTTTACTACGAGATTCTCAGCTTGTAGTTTTGAGTTGCATAATACTAAATGGTTGTAACAATTTGCCTTATAATACTAAGAAAGTAATTTTGAATATGGTTGAGAAGAATAATGCGATGGTGGTACAGGTATCTCTTCATTACTATGAGATAATGACAAACATTTATGGAATTACACTAGATGAAGCAGGAGAGCTTGTTTTTCTATATATTCCATTGTTGGGTGGGCATTATTCAGTTCCTGTTCTTGTAGGAGGGCAGGTTTCTTTATTCTTGCACTTATCTTCAATTGGCATCTATTTCCAACTGCTCACTTCGGACTTGACTTTCCATTTGACCCTGGTTCACGTTTGCATCCCTCATACTGGAGCAACGGGGTCGAGACTGTTGGAATAGGTGTCATATCTAATACACCGTATTAGAGTTGTTCATTAATATTGCCTTTCGTTTTGTGTTATTTACTACCGTTGGTAAAGCTGGTGTATGTTTTACACTGTGTATGGTGTGGCCGAGAAGGATTTACAATCCTCTAAGTCTGTGACGGCTACAAGTTCAAAGGCATTTCAGAGACCAACTAAAGCCAAGGTTGTATGTGAGAATGCAAGATGCACTTTGAGCGACATGACTGCAACGAGCTTTAGGGGTAGTGTTGTTTATATTGTCGAGATGGTGTCTCTCCCCATATTTTCTACCACTACTAAAAATCCGCCAAAAACCGACCAAAAAATCGACCAAAGTTGGTCTTTTATGGCCAATTATCGACCAAAACGTGTCCATTTACGTTTGGACGGTATTTTGACAGTCGGCTAAGAATACCGTCCAAAGTTGGTCGAAAATTACCGACCAACGTTGGTCGATAATTAAATTCAAAAGATAAATATTGCAAAAAAAAACCGACCAAAAAGTTGGTAGGTATTTTAATTATGTAATCAAAAGATTCACCATCTGGAAATCGAACTAGGGTGTGTACAAATGGTTCTGTTAAAAGGGACTGTAGTCTGAGATTGTGGAGATATACCTATTGTTGAAGAAGAAAATGTTTGTTCCTCTCATCTCCTTGCTCTGCATCTAAGCTTCTCATCTCCCTTCTTCTATGGTGTATTTCTATCCTCTCATCCCTCTCTGTTATC
The DNA here is from genome assembly GCF_001879085.1 of Nicotiana attenuata. Taxonomy (NCBI): domain Eukaryota; kingdom Viridiplantae; phylum Streptophyta; class Magnoliopsida; order Solanales; family Solanaceae; genus Nicotiana; species Nicotiana attenuata. The sequence continues at coordinate 117,571 of NW_017671349.1, read as the reverse complement.
TCTCAATTATTCTTCCTTTACTGTTTCATTGCAATTTCCAGTATTTGTAAGTCTGTTCAGTGAATCAATATAACTAGTTGGTTTGGTTGTTACTCGCTTTGGTACATTGGTGCTTTCATCCATCGGACTCCAACAACGAAGATGTTTCTTCCTAGATTCAGTGGCGATGGCAACCCGGATAGCTGGATTTTTCGGGCCGAGTTGTACTTCACATACCTTGGCTTCTCAGAGAAGGACTGGCTACCTCTTCCTTACTTCTACCTTGATGGTGAAGCTCTTGCTTGGTTCACTTGGTTGCATCAAAATAAACAATTCTTCGATTAGACGCATTTTAAAGAAAAATTGCGTATACGATTTCGACAACGGACGTTCACAGATTCGGTGAGTAGGGAAGATACTTCACGAGCCTGTGTTGACCACGTGAGTTACGCTGTATTGGTTCCACAAGCGACCTCTGTATCTCCAGTTGCAACTATGAGCCATGTCCCAAACTCGTCTGACTTGGAAGCAGCCTTCAACGGTGGAAACTCAGAGGCAGCCAATGTGTTCGATAAATTGTCTAATGGAGCTGACGAGCGTGATTCTCGTGAATTGCCATCTTCAGTTCCGTCTCCTAAAATCTAGGCTGCTTCGGACTCTGTTGAACTTGAACCTATAGATTATACAAATAGTGACACTACAACTTTAGCGAACGATGAAGACAAAGTGCTTGACAAAAAATCAGAAGGAACTGACTCGGTTGTGCTATATCAATTTGCGCATGATGATTCATTACCAGTTTCTTATGATTAGTCACCCTTGCTTTTATCCTGTGTTGAAAATACAAATGCACAGATTGTCTCCTGATCACGCTCAACTTTAATCCTAAAAAGGATAAGCGGTCGCTGCAAATATAATCCGGTCTAAAAGTCCGGAGTCGAATCCCACAGAGAACTAAGGCTTAGCTATAACTGTTCAATATCACCAAGAGGACAAGCTCGAATAACTTTTAAGTTACTTAAACTAATTAACTAATAATTATCAAAAAGCAATAGAAATTTATCAACTAAAGAAACTAAGGGTTGGAGACTAAATTAAGGAGGTCTAGAGTTATGATTTCCCTAATTATCGGAGTCCTTCCTGCTATGTCTTCTATAACTTCGCCTAATTATTCTCTACTGATCAAGAGCACTCGACTTATCGTAATTCTCTCTCGAGCAACTAAAATAATGTACTAGTCATATTCTCTCGAATTACGCTAGCTCGCACTTTTTCACCGCTCACTGTGATCACGTCAAAGCTTCGCTATCTCTAATCCCGCTTTTAAACCTACCGTATTGATCTCTCATATAATTTAGGAGTGATGTTGTTCAACAACCACCTAAATATATATCCTTTCTCAAGCAATACATAATAATAGGCACAGTCAACTGATGGCCATTCAATCAACTGAAATAAGCACGTAGTTGAACAAGTAGATAAATCCAAAGGTAAAATTATATTAAAATATAACAAGAATTCATCCTCCAAAAGGTTCCATCAAACCTCTAGATAATAAATTAGCTATTCATAAAAGTATGTGAAAATACAATACTAAAATTCATAACCAACAATAGAAAAAAGAAGAAGAAAAGAAAAACTCGTGGTTGAATCTTCCTACTTGCTCCTCGTGTATTCTTGCCTCCAAAGGTGTTGTGTAACCCTAAAGTAGTGTCTCCTTAGCCTCCTTAGGTCTAAATTATGTCAAAAGTCCTCAAAAAACCGTTTTTCCGTGTATATATACCGAGTAGGGTCGGGCCCAAATAATTACACCTTCTCCTACGCGAAAAAGGACACTTTCTCCGGACCGGACGTGCGCGGCCGCGGATCAATCGCGGACTGACCGCGCATTTTGACCAGTGTTCTGCCTGACATGCGCAGCCAGTGCCCGGCCGCGCACTTTTCACCCTGTTCTGTTGACAATTTAGAAAAGGTAAAACATGAAAGTTGTAGCCCTTTGAGTTAGCTTTCCAACCATATATTGTGGATCCCAAATGGAGTTCGGATCGAAAAGTTATGTCCATTTTACTAGACAATGCGCAATATGCCTGCTCGATTCTTCGTTCGTTCTTAAGTATCATCCGTTGATCCCCGAACACGATTCCGGATTAATTCTTTGGGATTTTACTCAGACTTCAATGCTCCAAATCACTTGAATTCATTCCATAACACCTATATAGCCCGGAATCACTTCTACAAGGCTTAAAATACACAATTAGTGCAAAACACTAGCGATTAAAGCTTAAACTCAATTAAAGTGCAGTAAATTAGAGTGTAATAAGCGACTAAAATACGTAATTATAGCCTATCATAAACACCCCACACTTAAACCATTGCTCGTCTTCGAGCAATCAAACTACACTTTATATAGAGGCTACCTTTTTAAACAATTCTCCTAACTCATCATACCAAGAATACTTAAAATAGACTAAGCACAAAAGCGTAACATTTTCAACTCAAGATTTGACTCACAAGTACCACGCATTATTCACAACTCACCCACTTACTCTAACATAGAGGTCACTGACATTACCTTTCCTTCATGAATCAAGTGCCCTCACACAACAAAAGAGAGTAGTTTCACACAATAAAATTTAAGAACACTTAGGAACTCAAGATAGAAATAATTCACTCACTCTCAGAAATAACATTCATATGCCACAAAAGATGCACCATAGCTTGCCCGTAGTGTACTACTCTACTAATCGAGTTCATTCAGTCTAGGATAAAGTAGGACTTTATTTGGTTGTAATGTAGGCTGCGGGATGGGTAGGATACATTTGGATATAAGAGTGACTACACCTCCCTAAGCACTTTAATACATATACTTTAACATTCAAGCCCATGCTTATGTCAAATCAAAACTCCACCTTCACATCAATGTATATTACCCCATACTTTTTTAAGCACAATTACATCAAGAGTCGCCACTTATCAAGGAATATTTTTTTTCACGGCAATACAACTATATTTTCCTTTTTTTTTTCAATTCAAGTAACTCTTACTTTTTTTAAACTGTGCACCTTTCTCCTTATTTCATTAGTTCCACTCAAAAGCCAAACCAACCACCCCACACTTTAACTTTTACAAAGTTCATAATTATTCAAGTGCTCATGAGAGGTTAAAAGGTTCAAATAGATGGTTAATTCAAATAAATGGGCAAGGCTTGTAATGTGGTTGCCAAAGAAACAGGATTATAGGCTCAAAGTGGTTAACTACGATACATAACAATTAGACGGGTAAAATATACATATCTGGCTCAACAAAGAAACGCCTATATCATTTCCAAGACTAGCTCAATATAGCTAGTTGGTTTGGTTGTTATTCGCTTTGTTACATATAATTTGCCTCCAATTCAGGAACTCAAATAATTGAAGCTAAAAAAAAATTGTTTTGCTAAATAAGTCTCCCTATTCGTGGTATGATAAGTTCGTTGAGCATTTAATTTCCTAAATTATAATATAGTACTAGTTAAACTTTTCAGTTGGTGTATCGAAGCTTCTTTTCTTGTGAAAGCAACTTAGCAAAATGGATTAGAGCTTCTTCATTTGTGCCTTCCCCTTGAACTGGTTCATATTGGCCTGTCTCCAAATTGACCCTTGACACTGGCTTCTTCAATAGATTGTTACCAATCTGCACAAGTTTCTGCATATTTTTTGTGGTTGCTATATCCATTGATGCTGCATCCCCAATCAAATTATCCTCCTGTACAAATATTAGAAACTCAACATTAAGGAATTGATGTGTTTCTAGGGACCGCCATATATATAGCAAGGTTAATTTCACGAATGGTCATCAAACTAAATACGTAAAAAATTGTAAAATTAAATCCTGTATCCAAAAAGTATGTCAACTTTATATATATCACTTTCGCTTAATTGAAAATCACCAGAAATTCATCAACCCCACACCAACAACTAAACCTTCACAAAAGATTAAAGTGCCAAATAATCATTAATGTCAAATCATCAACATATCAAACTCACATCCACGTGCAATTAGTTTCATATCTCCACAATCTCATGCTCCTATTTGGATTAGAAGCACCAAAATTTATTAGCAGAAAAAAATAAAGAAGTTGATATAACTAATCCTGTATTTAATGATGTGGTAGTGTTTATTTGACAACTTTATCTTATATGGCAGTATATTAGTTGTAATATTTGGTGCTGAGTTGATGAATTTCAGGCAATTTTCGTTTATGCAAGATATAAAGATATCGTTGATATTACTTTTATGTTACAAAATTTTGTTTCATACTTTGTTGCAATAAATCATTAGTCAATTGACTATCCGTGAAATTAATTAACCTTATATATCAATGTTTTCTTTAATATTAAATGGTAAAATCTTAGAAAAGTGTATTATTGATACCTGAATTCTGAGGTAATTCTTTTCACTGCGAAGTGTCTGAAACATAGTTGAAACATGTATATCCACCATATCAGCACTTGCATCGTTATAAACATCTAATATTGGGGTCTGACCATTGTTATAAACCCAACCAAGTAAACCCCATTTTGAAGCTGAGGCTGCGGTATATCCTTGGTGCTTGCCAATACCTGTGCCTAATGATAGAACCAACATCTTCTTGCTGTCCATTGTTTCCATCTCTACATACTGAAATTTGCCTCTCATGATTTCTTTTGAAATGTGTGTAATTGCCATTTGTGTCTGCAGAATAGAGTTAAAGAATAGTGCAATTTAGTTAGTATGGAAAATTGTCAATGACTCAAACTTTTCACATAGTATTTGATGTATACTTCTATCAAAATTACATGTGAGAGCTTGAATGGATGAAGCTCCCATGGAGTTCTCTAGAATGTTCTGAGAGAACAGAGAAGAGAAGAAAGAATGGAGAAGCAGAGATATTTTCAATGAATATTATTTCATCTATTAAGCTGAACAGTACACGTATGTGTGTATGTATATACATTGACTATGACTAAAGCTAATACATTGACTATGACTAACTGTACATACACTAACTAACTAAACTATTGAATGCATTGCATTACATAAATCAATAATAATATACTCAATACCCCCCCTCAAGTTGGAAGTGAGGTCTTCACTGCCTACTTGCTGAGGACAGCTGAGTGCTTGACCCCTGTGAGAGCCTTTGTGAGAATGTCAGCCAACTGATGGTGAGTAGGTACATGATGTAGAGAAATTAGTTCTTCTTGCAATTTGTTCCTAACAAAATGGCAATCAACTTCAATGTGCTTTGTCCTTTCATGAAACACTGGATTGTGAGCAATGTGTATAGCCGACTAACTATCACAAAACACCTGGATAGGACATGACTGTATAACAGTGAGTTCAGCAAATAACCTGTTCAACCAAACCAATTCACCAACTACCTTTCTGAGGGATCTATACTCAGCCTCAGCTGTGGACAAGGAGACAGTTTCTTGCTTCTTGGACTTCCAGCTAATAGGGCTGTCTCCCACCAAAACTATGTAACCAGTGACAGATCTCCTGGAATCTGGGCATGCTGCCCAATCTGAATCACAAAATGCCTTGATTGTACAGTCAGGATTGTTTGAGAAGAACACACCTAGAGTAGGTTCCTTCTTTAAGTATCTAAGAAGGTGAAATGCAGCTGTTAAGTGAGTATCTCTTGGTGCTTGCATGAATTGACTCAGGAGTTGCACACTATAAGCTATATCCAGCCTGGTGTTGGTGAGGAAATTGAGTTTTCCCACTAACTTCCTGTAATATTGAGGGTCTGGTAATAGGTTTCCTTCTTGTGCCTTCAGCTTTATTGTAGGATCAAGGGGTGAAGTTACACTACTGTAGTCATACACTTGATATTCTTTCAACAAGTCTAGGGCAAACTTTCTTTGAGAAATAAGAATCCCATCTGGCTTGTATAGAACCTCTAATCCCAAGAAGTAATGCAGTTTTCCCAGGTCCTTAATTTTAAACTGTTGATCTAGGAAGGCCTTCAAGTATGCAATCTCTGCTGGATCAGTCCCAGTGATTATAACATCATCAACATACACACCCACAAAGATAACAGAAGTAGGAGTCTTCTTGCAGAACAAGGAATGGTCATTTTCAGAATGTTGGTACCCTTTTGTGGACAGTGCTTCAGTCAATTTAGCATACCACTGTCTACTAGCCTGCTTAAGTCCATAGAGGGACTTATTTAATCTACACACAACTTTTCCTGAACCCTGCTGATTCACTACCAGCCCAGGAGGGGGTTCCATATAGACTTCCTCATTCAAGTCTCCATGGAGGAATGCATTGTTCACATCTAGTTGAAATATATCCCACCCCTTCTTAACAGCTACTGTAATTAAAGCTCTAACAGTTGTCATTTTCACCACAGGGGAGAAGGTTTCTGTATAGTCAATCCCAGCCTGTTGAGTATAACCTTTTACCACTAATCTAGCTTTGAATCTTTCAACACTTCCATCAGCTCTATGTTTGATTTTATATACCCATCTACAACCTATTGCTTGCTTGCCAATTGGCAGAGGGACTAAATCCCAAGTGTGGTTAGCATGAAGTGCCTCAAATTCTAGTGTCATTGCTGCCTGCCAAGCAGGATTGAGGGCTGCCTCCTCATATGAAGAAGGCTCACTATCATGGCATACATTTTGTATCAAGAGCTGACTTTCAGAAGATAGGGAAGCAGGAGTAATGTGGTGATGATTGGAAAATAGGGCTTTTAGTGAAGAGGAAGAACTGGAAAACTGAGCAGAAGAATTACTATTGGGTAATTGGTAAACATAGTCTTGTAGATAAGTGGGGATTTGGTGACTTCTGCTTGATTTCCTAAGATGTGGTGTTTCTGTATAAGTGTGTGTATCATTAGAAGGTGAAAGTTGTAGATTGTTCTCATTGATGGAAGGAGGTTCAGTGATGGTAGGAGATGGTATATCATGAGTATCATGTTCTGTCTCTGGAGGTGTGATACCAACAGATCTTTGTCCTGAATCCATAGGTAGAGCTTGACTACTATCTTCAATATAATTAGGAAAAGAGACTCTTCTAAGGACAGCAGGAAAAGAAACATTTTCAGAACTTAGGGAAAAAGGAAAGATATTTTCATGAAAGATTACATCTCTAGAGATGTGAATTCTCTTGGTAACTAGGCTCAGTACCTTGTATCCTTTTGTTCCAAAGGGATAGCCTATAAAGATGTGAGGGGTGGTTCTTGGTTCAAGTTTGTCTCTATGTATTTTGGGTAAAGTGGGATAACATAAGCAACCAAAGCTTTTTAAATGGGAATAAAGAGGTTTCTTTTTGTATAACAGCTCAAAAGGGCACTTGTTATTGAGGTAGGTGGTGGGCAGCCTGTTTATCAAATAAGTTGCTGTTAGGATGCATTCTCCCCAATATTTGGTTGGGAGTTGGATTGAAACATGAGAGCCCTGGCAGTCTCAAGTAGGTATTTATGTTTTCTTTCTACCACACCATTTTGTTGTGGTGTGTAGGGACATGTTTTCTGATGTATGATCCCTTTAGATTGGTAGAATGAAAGGGCTTCATGGCTGGTGAATTCTAGGCCATTATCAGATCTGATGGCCTTTATGGAGGTGTTGAACTGATTTTCAATCATGGTTACAAAGGCTTTTAATGCTTGAAGGGCATTGCTTTTGCAGCTTAACAGGTGTGTCCAAGTGGATCTACTGAAGTCATCCACTAATGTAAGAAAATATTTGTAGTTATTATGGGTTGTGACATGGTAAGGTCCCCATATATCCATGTGAACTAATTCAAACAACCTGGAGGTAGTGCTGGTTCTTTGGGGAAAAGGTAGTCTGGTTTGCCTTGCCATGGGGCATATAGGGCATATAAAGGGTTGTCTGGGTGCAAATTTAACTGGGATGGAGGATATCCCCTTCATTTTAATAAAAGGAACATGGCCAAGCCTATTATGCCATAGAGAGTTTACATCACATTTATCAGACATAAAAGAAGACTCATTCTTAAGTGGAAGTATTTACATTTTGAGAAGTATGACATGAATGAATATGACCTACAGACTCATGACTACTAGGAAAATGAGAAACAGGAATGCACTTGCAATAAGAGGATGAAACAACAGAAGGTAAGACATTTCTTTTACCCTTCAAACACCTGGAACAGAGGTAATATAGACCTTCTTTGCTACTACCAATCACCTGAGGCCTCTTCACTGAAGGGGCCTGCATCAGACAAAGAGTATTACTAAAGAACACAATACATCTAAGGTGTACTGTAAGAGAATGAACAGAAATCAAGTTGTACTTGAAAGATGGGACATAAAGGACCCTATGCAGAACAATTTCTGAAGAAAGTATCACATCTCCAAATTCAAGAACCTTTACTCTATATCCATTTGGTAGGCTTATTAATAAAGGATAGGGTAATTTGGTGACATTACTAAGTGCATGCTTGTTAAAGGTCATATGATTGGATGCTCCTGAGTCTATAATCCAAAGATCAGCTTTTGATTCAAAACATTTGCATGAAGGTTTGTCAAAATCAATGGAGGAAGTACAGACAACAATACCTGCAAAGTTGGCACTGCCACTTGTGACATCCAAGTTGCTAGGGGAACCTCCTGCATGTCCTATTTGGAAGTGCTGCAGCAGATTCATTATCTGCCCATACTGCTCCTTTGTGAGGTTGAGATTCTGATTACCATCTTGTGGTTCTTGTTCATTCACATTCTCATGAATCATGTCAGCTGGGGTCTCATGCACATTAGCCACAGCCCCTTTCCCTTTGTTGAACCTGCAGCTCTGACTGTTTCCTTGATTATATGACTGAGGATTGGTGTTGTAGCGATTGGAATTTTGGTTATTATAAGAGTTCCCTTGAGGATATCCATGTAACTTGTAGCATTTTTCCTTTGTATGTCCTGGTCTTTTGCAATAATCACAGAATGGTCGACCTCTGTTGTTGTTATTAGGTGTATAGTGTGTTTTAAAATTTCTAGCCCCAAATGGATTTGGATTTTGTGAGTTTGCATTTACATGTAATGAAGTAGAATCCAGACTTAACTGACTAGTAGGCTTGAATTCCCTTTGTTTCTCCTCTTGAATCAGTAGTGAGAAAGCCTGTGCCATAGAGGGCAGTGGCTTCATCATGAGAATACTTCCTCGCACTATTGTGTAGACCTCGTTCAACCCCATTAGAAACTGGATAAGCCGTCGATCCTGTTCTGCTTTGTGCATGGATTCTTTTGCTCCACAAGTGCAATTGCAAGTGCACTGAGATTTGGCACTTAAGGTATTCAATTCTTCCCACAATTTCTTCATCCTTGTATAATATGTAGTGATGTCTAGGGAACCTTGCATTAGATCATTGATCTCTTTCTGAATCTGATACAATTTTGCCCCATTCGTCTGATCATATCGATCCTCTAATTCTCTCCAGAGTTCCACTGAGTCATTTACATACTCTACGCTATCAGATATTTCCTTGGCAAGGGAGTTGAGAATCCACGAGGTTACCATGTTATCGCACCTCTCCCATAATCGAAACTGAGGTGAATCAGAACTAGGTTTCCTAAGTTCTCCGGTAATGAACCCTAATTTATTTTTAACTGATAGGGCTCGCAAAGCGCTTCTTCTCCAGAAGCGATATCCAGTTCCATCGAATGGAGGTGGTACCAAAGCCATTCCGGGACTATCTGAAGGGTGAATGTAGAGGGGATTACCTGTATCGATGGCCAATTGATCATTCCTGCTCGATCCAGAAGTTGTATCTCCGGGTTGATCGACAGCCATATTCAAAACTTCGATCTAATGAATCTGATGGAGCTTGACTAGACTTGAGATTATCTGTAAGAGAAACGCCTCCAAAAACGAGTGACAATTGCCAAAGCCCTAAAATTGACGGTAGATTTGGGCGATAGCTACCAAACCCTAGAAATTTGACGGAATGAAACGAATGAAACTTCGATCGATATTTGAAAGATGTTGACGGAGTCTGAGCTAACGTCCTCGCTCTGATACCATATCAAAATTACATGTGAGAGCTTGAATGGATGAAGCTCCCATGGAGTTCTCTAGAATGTTCTGAAAGAACAGAGAAGAGAAGAAAGAGTGGAGAAGCAGAGATATTTCCAATGAATATTATTTCATCTATTAAGCTGAACAATACACGTATGTGTGTATGTATATACATTGACTATGACTAAAGCTAATACATTGACTATGACTAACTGTACATACACTAACTAACTAAACTATTGAATGCATTGCATTACATAAATCAATAATAATATACTCAATAACTTCCTCTGTTTCAACTTATGTGCATGATTTGATTGGTACAGAGTTTAAGAAAAAAAGTATAAGGCTTTTGAAATTTATAGCTATAAACATGTCATGAGATTTATGTGGCTATAAAAGAGTGTCAATAAGGGTAAAATAAAAAATTTAAAATTAAATTATTTTAGACTATAAAAATGCATGGGCCATTCTTTTTGGAACAAACTAATAAAAAATAATGCCACATAAAATGGAACAACGAGAGTATTCGTTTTTTCTATGAATTTAACTTCTACGTAATGGCAATGTGAATTAAGATTTATACTATTAGATAATATAAAGATAATTAAACGTAGACGTTCATAAATTATTTTTAAAAAAAGATTAGTAACACAAAAACAATAAGGTAGATACCTAATAAAATATGTTAAAGATATTGACAGTATACAATATTTATACATACAATATAAGTTTTTTTTTTTCAAATGACTACTAAAGTTATTTATACCGTTACTATTAGAGGTCGTTTGGTTGGAAAGAAGTTATCCCAGGATTAATTATCCCGGAATTAGTTATTCCACCCTTTCATGGGGATAAAAAATACTACAATCCCGGGATAACTAATCCCGGGATTAATTATACAACAATTTTCTACCAACCAAATATGGGATAAACTCTTCTTAAATTTAGTCCTGAGATTAATTATTCCTTATCCTTCATACCAAACGAGCCCTTAGTAGTGTATATAAGTTAAACATTTTTTTCCAAATGGCTACTTACTGGATTATTTGCAGCTACACCTCCATCAATCATATCAAATGTGCGTATTCTCCCTTGAGCATCCCTACTCTCAAAATAGTGTACCGGAAAAAAGGTTGGTGCTGCAGAAGTACTGAGGCTGATGTCTGATAATAAAACATTCTTAGACAAATTTGCTCTGGCCTATACACAAATTCAAATAACAATAACCCATAATGTTCTTAAGGGAGAAATTTAAAACATCATATACATTTGGTACGACGAAAATCATATTTAAGTAGAAAATGCTTTTCGAGAAAAAAATCCAAATGTTTGATTATGAAATCAAGAAAATAATTTGTATGAAAATTGACGTCTATCGTACCAAACACACTAAAATAATTTATTTAGATAACTAGAAACATACATCAATAGTGGTGAAGATAATTGGTTGAAGACGCTTGATATCAAAAGCAGGGATGACTGTATGAGTCAATGTCTGCTTCATAGTAAGGTTGCCTAATATTGATTCAACCAATAATCTTAAGTACTTCCCATCGTATTTTGGTCCTCCAAAAAAATTGAATATCCTATGCACGAAGCTGTTACGGCTGCATATTACATATTTACATAGTCAAAAAAAAAAAAAAAAAAAGTTGCTTGTTAGAAGTGTAATCATTATAATCAGAGACGAATTTAAAGTTTAGAGTGAACGAGGTCAAAATAGATATGCTATATTAAATATTTATATAAGTATTTAGTTTTTCTCATATGCATAAGTGACTCGAGATGAAGATAGTGTGTTCTATCGAACTCATGGAAAGATATGTAAACAATGATAATTAGAGTAGTTTACCGGCTTGCAGGAAAGATGTGAGGGCAGTGTTCCATGTAGAAGCTGGAAATATCTTTAGCTGCATATAAAGGGCGATTATCTCTGTTTGGAGCTGTGAGCATAGTAGTAATTAATCCACCTGTGCTTGTTCCTGCTACTACATCAAAATAGTCTATAATCCTTGCATTTGCTCCATCAAGCTCCTATATATTCCAAATAAATATGTTGACGACCATTAGACTACAAATAATTTGTAAGAAACTTAATTAAGACCATAGGAAAATTAAGATACAAAACAAAAATATAATCTTGGGTTATATAGTTAAAGGATTGTATTGTTTAGGAATTCAACCGTTAACCCCGGAGACCAACTTCCACAATCTTTAATTCAATGTCAGGAGAATTGATGAGGATGGGTCGTCAATGGTTATCGATACCCATTAATCACGTATTTAAGAAAGCAGAAAATGCTATAATTGTAGGATTGGCTGTTAGGACCGAAAAAACCAGGTGTCATGCGGAAGCTAGTAAAGCAAACCTTCAACGACGATAAATCACACAACAAAGAGAAATCTACCAAAAGAGACACAAACATTTTAACGTGGTTCGGTCAACTGACCTACGTCCACGGCGGAGATGAGCAATCCACTATATAAAAGAGAGTACAAAATATCGAGAGAACAACCTCACGAAGAGGCAAACACAAGTGACACACTAACACTTGTCCCGGAAAGTTCTCCCTCTAAACACGACTCTCAAACCCCATATGGCTACATTGTGGATGCTACTGAATGAGAAGGAAGGATCCACAATTTATAGAAGTCCAAACATTTTCCTACAAGAAAAAGGAATAGCTAAAAAAGGACTAGAAAAAGGAACATTCTTGAAGCCGAGATCGAGGTGAAAATTAAGTCAAGACCCGATTGAAACATTGTCTTTGATTGATGGAAAGTGATTGGCCGGAGGCCACCATGGACAGTTGTACAACAAAGAATGGCCCGTGCTTACAAGAAGAAAGTACGGCCCAAGAAATTTGAAGTCGGGCAACTCGTCCTAAGATATATTCTCCCGCACCATGAAGAAGCTAAGGAAAAATTTGCTCCAAAATGCAAAGGTCCATACATTGTAACAAGAGTATTGCCAAATGGAGCGTTGTATTTGGGAGACATCGAAGGAGTCCCCGAGACAACAGTCAAATCAGATACAGTCAGAAGGTACTATGTTAGACTCACTACTCGGTGTTAACATTCTTTGATTGGGATGACGAAGGCTTTCTTTCTCACTACCCAAATACCATCAACCCTTTTGCAAACCCTTTGAGCCGGTTCTCTCTCTTTGATTACCCTCTTTGGAACCTGGAAGTTATTATTAAATGATAAGGAAAAGTAAAAAAAAAAAAAAAAAAAAAAGAAGAGAAAAAGGAGAAAAAAGAGCAAAAGAAAACAAAAATGAAGAAAATAAATAAATAAATAAATAAAAAAAATCAAAAATAGCGTTTCTGAACTACGTTCGACTTGATTCCGAAAGGATACGTAGGCAGCCTCTCTCCGAGGTTCAGTCACACCAAAATAAAAATCCAAATTCCCCAAAATGTGAAACTGGGCAGATATTATAATGTTTCGGCAATGGTTTTGCCTGAAAGGTTCCAAAGTTGTAATTCAGTCCAAATTCTTTTTACCCAAATGGTCCTTCCGATCAATCAACGAGAATGTTCAAGAATTGGAGGATACTGTTACTTGGATCAGATGCAACCAAATAAGAGAAATAAAATGAGAGAGTCCTATTGGTGAAAACCCTCATTGGCACTGTAGGGCGATGGTGAGTAGAGAAAATAAAAATGAGAGAGTCTTAATAGTGAAAACTCGCGAAGGGCACTATAAGACGATGGCGAGAAGAGAAATGAGAGAGACCAGCTAGTGAAAACCCACAAAGGTCACTGTTGATCGAAAAGAGGATTCACACAACCATGGCATTAACACAATCATGAGCAAGGTTTCGTGGTTTCAAGTCAAAATTTGTGATGAGTTTTTAAGAATCAGACGATTTATACAGATCAGGCATCCAGTCCAAAAGGCATATCATGTTTATTGAAGTCTGCATGTACTCCCATATAAGTCCGTATTTCTGTTCCCTGAAAGGGACACCTCTTGTTCTAAACTCGTTCTCTATTGTATTGTTTGTTTGTTTTTTTCTTTGAATCCCTTTCGGTCTAACTTTGTTCCAAAAATAAGGCAAAGAAAAGATGGCAAGACTGATTTACAGGGTTCTCGTTTGAAGCGAGCTGATATATTCAAAAGGCGCCCAGCCTCGACAAATGCATCAAGTCGACCCCGACTGTCCATGATTGGCCGATGATTTGAAATGAAAAACTTTGAAAGAAGTCAAAAGTGAAATGCCCACAAAGGCAAAATAAAGTTGAAAAAGGTTAAGTACCGTCATGGCAAAGTTTGGAAAAGCTAAAGGTTCTCCAGAATCAGGAATGCAGTTGGTATTCTGGAAATAACTAGTTGCAGTTGAAGTCATTGAAGAAGATGAGCTGAGTCAAGGGACTGAAATAATCAAGGCCACAAACCGACTACCATTTTAAAACTAATGAATCTTTCTTTGTTCAGAACAATAACAGAACAATTTTATGAAATAATTCGTGGAATGACCAACACCACCAAGTGAAGTTCTCAAATCCATGATTTCCTTCCAATATGCATGTAATCATGTTATTTTAGTTTCATTATAGGGGATCAACACCCTATCTTCAACACAGGGCACTACACCCCCTGGATTTTTATTTTCTACATAGGGTACGACATCCCCTAGTAGCGTTTCAGAGTGCCACGAGCCTCATTTTATTGCCAACACAGGGTACTACATCCCCTGGTTGCATTTTTATTGTTGCAAACATAGGGTACGACATCCCCTAGTAGCGTTTCAGAGTGCCACGAGCCTCATTTTATTGCCAACACAGGGTACTACATCCCCTGGTTGCATTTTTATTTTTCTACCTAGGGTACGACATCCCCTAGTAGCATTTCAGAGTGCCACGAGCCTCATCTTATTTCCAACACAGGGTACTACATCCCCCGGTTGCCTTATTTTCTACATAGGGTACGACATCCCCTGGTTGCATTTCAGAGTGCCACGAGCCTCATCTTATTTCCAACACAGGGTACTACATCCCCTGGTTGCATTATTTTCTACATAGGGTACGACGTCCCCTAGTAGCATTTCAGAGTGCCACGAGCCTCATCTTATTTCCAACACAGGGTACTACATCCCCTGGTTGCACTTTTTGTTGCAAACATAGGGTACGATATCCCCTAGTTGCATTTTAGAGTTCCACGAGCCTCATCTTATTGCCGACATATGGTACTACATTCCTTGGTCGCATTACTTTCTACCTACATAGGGTACGACATCCCCTAGTAGAATCTCAGAGTGCCACGGGCCTCATCTTATCGTCAACACAGGGTACTGCACCCCCTGGTTGCCTCCTTCTTGTTAACACAGGGTATAACATTCCCTATTATTTTTTTAAAAAAAATGTCTTTTTCAATTCTTTATTCTGCAATAGCAATGATAGTTTAATGTGTTTTCAATAACTCACAAAAATTTCCTAGTGCAAACTGGGGCAGAAAATTTTTGTTCGTTTTGCTTGTTTGTGTTGGCTTGTAGGTTTTTCTACAAAGCATGGATTGGATGTGCAAAAAATAAGATTCCAGCTCTTGCCGGAGAAAATGGAATGTTCGATCTCAATATCAACAGCAACCAGCTTGCACATAATGTATGCAGAAACATAGGGTCTCACGATCCATCTTCCCATCATCTAATCAAGAAATAAGCATGCGAGAATATTTCATAGTCTGTTGCATCGAGAGCATCAAGTTTCAATCTAAAGTCAATTGGAGAAGCAAGTCAAGAATGAATACAAGACTCCAGATGGCATTTAAATAGGAATTTTGTAACTCTTAGATTTCAAGAGTATGTAATTTTCTTTTCATTTTGATGTAATAGTAGGAACCACGGATCAGAACCTTGACGGAACCTCAGTGGACTCTCCATCTAAGTATACTCCATCACTCTTCTTTCTACTTGAACTACACGTGACCTGATTCCCTTATAACCCGGGATATGTAGGCTGCCTAAAACTAAGGCTCGGTAACATCTTTTTCTTTTATCTTATTTTTCTTTTTAAATAATAGTGAGGCCAAAAATCAGTTACCTTGTTCATTTTCTTTGCCTGAAAACTCTTCATGTTTCCAAGCAAAGAGGGGCATGCTGTGAACACCTAATCTTTTACCACACCGCAAATCCTATACTACTTTAGTGTAAATATTTCTTTTAGGTCTAATCTTAATATTTTTAAATTTTTTATCTTACTTTTAATAGGTTTTATTTAAGAAAATTAAAAAAACTACAAAAAATATTCACATTCTTAGAATATAAGATTTATTTCAATGTTTAAATAGAAGAAATTCTTCTAATTTTAAATGTAAGTTATAGTAGTATTTTTCTTAGTATAATTTAAATTTTAGTGTAAATATTGAGTTTTCTTATTTATATAGTTTCTTTAAGTCTAAAAGTAAGTTGGTTGATATATATATATATATATATATATGTTGTTTTATATATATATGTATATGTATGTATATATGTTGTTTTTCCTTCTTTTATTTAATAAAAAAAAAGGGTCAAAAAAAGTTTTAAAAAATAAAAATAATAAACTAACGGAAGAATAAAAATAAGTAAATTAAGAGAGATACAAAATAGTATCTTTAATTACCCATGATCTCCTCAACCCTCTCCCCCACGATTTTCTTCTCCTACACTCATTACCCACGCCTCACGTCTCAATTTGTTTCTGAACCTCAATACCACGTTTTCATTTCAACTCCTTGGCACAAGACTTAATAACTACCATGGTTCTTCTTTATAAAAGGAAAAACAGAAGTCAAAACGGAGGGAGAAAAAAAAAAGAACGAAAGGGAGAAAAATTGAACAAAAAGAAAAAGGCATTTTTTCAGGGTGATATATATCAATCTTATTGTTAAAAAAATTAGAGTTCTTGAGTGGAGTTTTCTTTACTCGAGTTTGTTGATGTTTGTTGCTTCCGGC
>NW_017671349.1:94915-100501 GCF_001879085.1 Nicotiana attenuata | reverse complement strand
TATATATATATATATATATATATATATATATATATATATATATATATATATATATATATATATATATATATATATATATATATATATGTATGTATATATGTATATTTTATCTTCTTTTATTTAAATAAAACAAAGGTTAAGAAAAGTAAAAAAAAATAAAAAAATAAAAAACTAACGAAAAAGAAAGAAAAAAGAGATTACAAAAATCTGATCCAACTTCCCCATTTCCCCCACTTCACTCACGTCTTCTACCCATGATCACACACTCACACCCACATCTCCATCTACTTATAACCAACCTCATTCTTCTTTATATAAAAGAAAAAAAAAAAAAAAAAAAAAAAAAAAAAAAAAAAAAAAGAGGGAGAGGAAAAAAGGGCAGCAACTCCTTCCCCAAAAAATTAGTAGCTTTCACCATTTTTACAGTCATGAAAAGCTCACTATCCCTCACCAAAAATCAACAATAAAGTACCATTAAGGCCACCCAAAATATCACCATTTTTCTCCATCCAATCAAGAAGCTTTCAAGCCTCGAAAACCACCCAAAATCACTCTCGAAACTGTCCAAAAACGCAGCTGATCGAAAACAATCCTCTTTTCCTCACAAAAATAACAACGTTTTTGGGATCGAGTTCAGTTAAAGCTCTGGTCGTTGGTCGCTAGTTCCGTTCGAGCTTCACGGCGAGGTCTTGAGCTCCGGCGAAAGTCCGTTGTTTCTTTCAAGTTCTTTTGGATTGTCGCTCTTATCCGAACAAATCAGTTGATGTAAAAGTTATTTGCTGGAGGTTTTTAGTATTATTGAAGGAATTTTGCTAATGGAAGGTTACTTCTCAACTTGTCTTTTACTGTTATTGCATTATTTTTGGCAAATATTTGATTAAGTATATTCTTTTTCTATTGGAATATCTTTTCTTTAGTCTTAATTAGTTGTTTTCCATGATTCTTTTTTCTTGATTTGGTGTTTTGAAGAATTTTTTTTTTAATCACTTGTGTGAATATAATATTCTGTTTAGTCCTATAGAATTTAGAAATGAAAGTTGATTGGTATATATTATTTCATTTGTGAATTTGACTAAGTATTTGTGTTGTGTAAGATACATAAATGAGTGAGTCATTTTCTCATTTGTAGGTAGGCTTTTAATATGTACGAGCCTAATCTTCTTACTCTTCTAGGCCTACGAAACACTGAAACATTAATCCAAGTCCAGCAAACTATTCGTCAATAACGAATTGGCCCATCTTCTTCCTTTATTCTATAATAGTTAATTCCATAACAATGAAAAAGCCTCCTAGATAGTCAGCCTACGTCAATTCCCAAAAAAATAAAAAAATAAAATAGAACGCTAAGTTATAATTAGTTACTAAAAATAGCTAATTCAAGCCTTTGCACTAACAATAACCGTCATAACTTATGCCGTACAACAATCTCAACTTAGGAAAGAAACAGTCATGAATCGGTAGTATGCTTTAGACGTGCTCTTAATTAATTGAATCATTGTGATTATGTATACGTTCGCGTGACATAATTACGATTCCCAAAACTAAAACCAAGGAATCCATTCGCGCAACTTTAGGCGAAATAACCTTAAAACTAATAAAATGTTCTTAATTGTGTACACGTACGCGTGACATGATTCCTGACACACCAAACAAAATGAATACACGTACACGTGATTCGTTTCGAGATAATTCTATAATTACAAATAATCAAGCAACTAAAAGCGGTTTAAGGCAAAAGTGCATAAATTTCTCAAGAATATAAAATATCCAGAATTAGTTAAGCCAGGTATAATTAGTAAAGCGACCGTGCTAGAACCACGGAACTCGGGAGTGCCTCACACCTTCTCCCGGGTTAACAGAATTCCTTACCCGGTCTTCTGTGTTTCGCAGACTTAATCAGAGTCAATTTCCTTGAATTGGGATTTTTAAATAAATGGTGACTTGGGACACCGTAAATATTTATTCCAAGTGGCGACTCTTTAAATTAGAATAAATTAATCCCTTTTCAAATAATGTCACTTAAATTGGGAAAAACTCCTTTCTTTCCTTCCCTCGGGAAAAAAGGAGGTGTGACAACATGCTTATTGTTGGCAAAAGTAAATCCAGAATTGCAGTCCTTAAGAAGCAGTTGAGCAAATCGTTTTCGATGAAGGACTTGGGGCCAGCAAAGAAAATCTTGGGCATTCAAATCCACCGACATAGAGACAGAAAGGAGTTATTTCAGTTCCAAAAGCAATACATTGAGAAGGTACTCAAGAGGTTCAATATGACAGATGCAAAAGTGGTTAGTACACCTCTTGCTAAACACTTCAAATTGAGTATTAGTCAGAGTCCATCTACTGATGAAGAGAAAAAGGAGATGCCTCGTATTCCTTACTCTTCTGCCGTTGGTAGCTTGATGTATGCTATGGTTTACACTAGACCAGATATTGCACATTCCGCTGGTACTGTTAGTAGATTCCTTTCAAATCCTGGAAAAGAACATTGGGATGCAGCAAAATGGATATTAAGGTATTTGAAAGGTACTGCAGATTTGAAGCTGTGCTTTGGCAATGGCAAGCCTGAACTTGTTTGTTACACAGACTCTGATTTAGGAGGCAATCTTGATAATTCAAGATCGACTTCCGGTTATTTGATCACTTTTGCAGGGGGAGCTGTTTCTTGGCAATCTAGACTATAGAAGTGCATAGCTCTATCCACCATAGAAGCCGAATATATTGCTGTCACAGAAGGTGCCAAAGAACTATTATGGATGAAGGAGTTTATTAATGATCTTGGCTTTGAGCAGCCAAGGTACATCTTATTTTGTGATAATCAGAGTGCTATCTGTCTCACCAAGCACTCCACTTTTCATTCTAAGACCAAACATATATATAGAAAGTATCATTGGATAAGAATAGCCGTGGAAGAGAAATTATTTGAGGTTGAGAAGATACACACCGATGAAAATCCTTCGGATATGCTGACAAAGGCGGTGCCTGCAGATAAACATGAATTTTGCAGGAAATTGGCAGGCATGAAGCCTGTCAATAGTTCCTCTACTTGAAGACACATTTGGCCCCTTGGCTGGAGGGGGAGTTTGTTGGGCTCATGCCCATATTGTCCAGCCAAAGGCCAAACCAGCTTTTAAGCCATTTTTAGGTAACTGGAGTGTTTGGCAAAATAAAAAACAGCTTAAAAAAAGTTTTAAATGGCTTAAAAAAGCTAAAAGCCACAAGTTAGGATATCCTAACTTCTCCGTTTTTGGCTTAAAAGCCATCTTATTTTGACCAACGAAATTACTTACTTGTCCCTTATAACTTTTTCTAATCCCAAAACTACCCTCATCAAATAAATCCTAAAACATCCAACTACTCATTTTTTGTTTATCTTCTTTCCTCTTCTTCTCCTTTATCTTCTATTCTCACCCACACGTTCACCTTTCCTATGTGATATTCATGCTTTTCTACACTTCTATTTTCCTATTATAAATGCTCCATTTTTTTTAACATAACATTAAAATACAAATACCCTTTTCCTCAACATTTGGAGGAGGAATCTGCTTCTGTAATTTTTATATAAAGTTTCAATGTCCATATCGTAATGGGCAGTAGTCTATTTCCATTTTTCAAATATATGACCATGTCCTTTGATTTCGTCTTTGTTTGGTAAGCAAGAGGAAGATGTAGGTTTTTGATTTGTTTTTATGCGATATTTTTGTCTTTTTAACAGAAAAAAGTGCTTACCAGCACATATTTACGAAACACTTCAGTAACTTTTTTTAATTTGACGACCCGACCCGTCGTCTCATGTATTACAGCCCTGTTTCCCCCATTTATTGCTCTTTCATGTTTTATTATCAGCAACGGGTGAGTTAGAGTTGAATTGAATTGGTTTGGATAGGAAATAAGAGACTTAGTCTCTTTAAGGAAGGTTTGGTTTGGAAAAAGTCAACCGAACGTTGACTTATTAGTTAGAATGCTTGAATTGGCTAAGTTGGCATTTTGGCGAATTCCGGTGGATAGGTGAGATTTTGATCCGAGGGTCGGAATGGAATTCCGAGAGTTGATGTAGCTTCGTTAAGTGATTTTGGATATGTGTGTAAAATTTCAGGTCATTCGGACATCGTTTGGTCGGGTTTTTGATCGAATGCGTAATTCGGAAGTTTTTAAGAAACTTAGGCTTGAATCCGATGTGATTTGATGGTTTTAGCGTTGTTTGAAGTGTTTTGAGGATTGGAACAAGTTTGAATAAGGTATTAGGATGTGTTGGTGTTTTTGATTGAGGTCCCGAGGGCCTCGGGGTGAATTCGGGTGGTTAAACGGAAGGTTTTTGGAGTTAATTGCAGGTTCAACCTTGCTGGTATCTGTTGGTTTCGCACCTGCGGTTATGGGACCGCAGGTGCGGTCTCGCTGAAGCGATTGGAAGATGCGCAGAAGCGGAAGTCTTGGCCCTTGCCAGATTCCGCAGGAGCGGAAGGAGGACCGCATAGGCGGCCTCGCAGAAGCGAGCTAGACCTCGCAGGAGCGGAATTTGGAACCCTGGTCAGGTTCCGCAGAAGCGGAACATTGGATCGCTTAAGCGGTCCCGCAGATGCGATTGGGGACCGCAGAAGTTGAAGGTTGCCTTAAGTGAAAGGTCCGCAAAAGCGGACGTTGACCGCATAAGCGGAAGCCGCAAAAGCGGTACTGGATCCGCAGAAGCGAAATGCCTGGCAGTTAAGTGAAATTAATCATCTTCGCGAATTTTTGAAAGAACAACATTTTGGACTTCGGACTAAGGAGATTTTGGGCGATTTTTGAAGAGGGTTTTGAGGGCTATCATCAGGTATGGATTCTTGGGCTTAGATTATGTTATTATTGTGTATAAACATGAATTAACACTGAAAACCCAAGGAATTAAAGGGTAAAAATGGGGTAAGTTAGGGTTTGAGAATTTTGATGTAAAAATGGAATTTGGAGGGTCAAACGAACTCCGATTTTGGTGAATTTTATATGTATGGACTCGTGGCGAGACGAGGAATCCGGTGATGTAAATTTCGTAATTTTTCGAGAAGCGGGCCCGGGGCTCGGGTTTTGCTAGTTTCGAGATTCTTGCTAATTTTCGATTGTTTTCGATTGGGTATTGTTCCCTTAGCATATTGTGATGTATTCGCTCTGGTTTTGGTTAGATTCGACGCGCGTGGAGGCCGATTCGAGGGGCAAAGGCGTCGCGGGCTAGAGATTTCGCCGGTTCGAGGTGAGTAATGATTGTAAATGATACCCTGGGGGTTTGAAACCCCGGATTTGCACCCATAGTGCTATATTGAGGTGACTTGCACGCCAGACAGAGAGCGTGGGGTAGAGCACCGTTGGGGATTGTGACTTGGTCCGTCCCGGTTGTTGATTTTACCGTGTATTTCGCTATGACTTGTTGTTTTTCACTAGGACTTGGGCTTATTGCCATATTTGGGGCTTATTGCTGACTGTTTGAACTCCCTATGAGCTATCATCACTGTTTTCCTCACTATTTGAAATATTATTTGAACTCAGTCCATTGTCATTACACTGTTTCATGAACTCAGCTATATTTTCACTCAACCTCGAGTTTTAACTGATATTTGAACTA
>NW_017671349.1:91435-94396 GCF_001879085.1 Nicotiana attenuata | reverse complement strand
GTATAATACAAGTCAAATATAGGGCAAAAGGNTAAAAAAAACATTACCACAAAAAAATACGAAATTATAAAGTCAAAATCCGAAATTGTTTGAAAGTCGGACCCCGGGCCCAACGCTCGAAAATACCAACAAAAGGCAAAAAAAACCCGAAAGCCCATTCACTCACGAGTCTAGTCATACTAAATTCATCAAAATCTTATACCAAATGACTATTCAAATCCCCGAAATGAACTCTCCAAATCCCTAGCCTCAAACCCCCAAATCACACCTCAAAAACACACCAATAAGGTGGGAAAATCAATGGGGAAACATAATTGTTGAAGAAATTTAACCACATGTGACTTACCTCAAGAATTCCTTCGAATATCTCTCAACAATCTCCAAAACCGAGCTAAAGATGTTAGAAATGGTAAAAATCTCGAAACCCTCATTTTTGAATCTTTTCATACTGCCCAGTGATGCCTTCACCTCGAACGTGACCAACCCGTCGCGTTCGCGTAGAACACTCTGACTGCCCCTCAAATTAACCCTTCGTGAATGCGACCACCAACTCGCGAACGCGAAGCTTTGCTGACCTTACTCATCGCGAACGCGACCTCACCCTTGTGAACGCATAAACCAAAAGTATGGGGTCCCCATTTACCTTCTCACTTCTTCGCGAACGCGTCACCCTCCTCGTGTTCGCGATNACTTAAGCACATAAGAGTGGTTTAGAGAGAGCTTTCATCAAGAGAGAAGAGAGAAGAAAAGTATTTATTTTGCTGCAGATTTTTATTCGGACCAGCCAACTTCAAATCACGTTTTCCGATTCGTTAACCGTTGGATCGGGCTGAAATTTTGACTGAGTGTTCGTAACATCTTGGTCTTGGATTTGAACGATGAAGATCGGATTTGGAGGCTCGTAGAATCTGATTTCGAGCCTCGAACAGCAGCTTCGTTTTGTGGATTATACTCCTTCTTCAATTGATTAATTGTTGCTCTTGTTGCTATTGTTGCTCCGTGTTTGGCCTTGTTGTGTAGCCAAATTGGAGAACTTTTGTAACCCTCTTATTGTTATAGTGGAGCTTTTTGGATCTTTGTGATCCCGTGGTTTTTATCTTCGATTTGAAGAGTTTTCCACGTTAAAATTTGGTGTTCTTTATCTTCTTTATTTTCGGGTTTGCCTCTTCCTCGACATAACAGTGGTATCAGAGCCGTAGGGGGCTTGAGTTGTTGGGCTAAACTAGCCCAAAGACACTCTTAACATGGTGTGATATTGTCCGTTTTGGGCCAAGCCCGCACGGTTTTTCCCAAAAGGCCTCACACCATTAAGAGATCCCTACACCTTATATGTAGACTCCCAATCTTTTTAGCTACCAATGTGGGACTTTGTTCGCACACCCAACATTGGCCTCCAGTCATAAAGAATGCCTACTTATCACAGACCAATGGTTAATGAACCTTACTTGTTCTACATATTATAATTAAAGTAGGATCTATATTTATCCACATATTTTAATTATGATTGGCCTTATATTTTGTTTACAACTTGGGTCAAGGCACTAGCATTTTCAAGTAATAACCGATTAACATAAGTCCAAATTCCAACGTAATTTACCAAAAACGAGGTGAAAAAAAGTAGTTAGAGCAGCTAATGGAGTGCTTCATAAAGTACCTGAAGCTTGGATTCAAGAAAGGCAAGAATGGTTCCAGGAATAATGCCTCTGATTCCACCTCCATCAATGCTCAAAACTGTTATAAAATTCTTTCCTTTGGTAGCTGCAGCACAAACATATATTGGAGGTTGTAGAACTTGAATGGTCACTAACAGAGTTAGTGAAACTAAGAAATTTAACCTCCCCATAATGTACGTTCAAAGTTCTATAGCGGAGTGGAAGTTCAGGATATGTTTCTTATAATTGAAAGATATAAAGAGAGTTAGAAAATAAAAAGTAAATGGCATGTTCTTTGGTTGTGCAGTTTTCAATGAAACTTGTCTCTTGTTTGGACTTTGATTTTAGTATCATGTTTTGTCGTACGTCTTGATTTTAAATATCTTCCATACCCGTGATTTACTCTTCATTGGCTTCACGTGACAAAGTTTTTCTCTTTTTTCAAAATGGTTAACTTCATCCTCAGACAGTTCAGTGACAGGATGGGAAGTCTTTCGTCAAAGGAGATGGTAGGCTTGATCGAAACTAATACTTATCACTAATTTTAGAATCAAGCAGTTTAATTTGACTATACTCTCTTTAATTTCCTTTCAAGAAAGATGGAAGCAGACTATATACTCAAATATAATAATAAGATTGTGTGTCGGATCTCATATTTTGGCCGAGTTTATTACCTTAGTCCCTTATTTTAGGTGGCTAAAAAATAGGAGAGAAAGAAGTTGGACCTCTAATCAACCTAGACACATTACTTGTCGGCGTTAAATTAAAAGGGCAACATTTCGTATTTTCTTAGTCATTTACTTATTTAATGTTTTGGTAACTCTAAGTCGTTTATTTGATATTTTGCTGTATTCACCATTACTCCACAGATCAAGATCAAATTAATTGGTGAGTTTCATCTCAAAGATGTACTTTAATTGATTATAGGTCTATTATACCGACAATGATTCTTGTTTGAAGCACGATATCTATATCCATTTGCTGTTTGGACTGAATAATTACATACTAATTAAAGACATCACTAGACCAAACTACATAAGACAGACAGAAGAATGACAAGTTGGAATCTGGAGGGGTCTAATTCTTCATGACATGACACGTTTACACTGGCCTTTTTATTTTAATCAAAAGCCAACAAGACACCAATTTATGCACTCCCGTGAACATAAAGCTTATCTCCTTGTCCATATAACTTTATATATATATATATATATATATATATATATATACTACCACTAGTCTGTAGTCAGTGCTAGTGTAGAGGAGGTACGGTAATTTAAAGTTTAGTAACTTCGTTTGTTAGTTTAGT
>NW_017671349.1:70986-91415 GCF_001879085.1 Nicotiana attenuata | reverse complement strand
AAAGTGATCTATTACAAAGCATTTTTTTTCTGCCAAGATAATTTTTTTGTCAAAGTTAAGATGTTCGACCAAGCTTTTAAAAAGAAAAAAAATATTTTTATAGAAGTAGAACAAAAGTACTTTTAGGAAAAAACATTATTTGATTATACATTTGATTAATCATGTTAGCTATCGGCAGCCATAAAACAGATTAGACCAAGTGAATATTTATACATAGAAGAAGTCAAAATCAGGACGAAGTGATGGAGAGTATAAAAATATCTTAGATAACTAATTTGAGTATTACGTAAATCGTGAGACATAAAATCAGGATGAAGTGATTTTTTGAATGAGAAGAAACGTGCACCATAGAAAAATATCAAACTAGACGAAGTAATTAACAAAGCCTTCTTCTATGGCTAACCTTCCCATCATCAATCTCCCACAATCCAAGCAAATATTAATATCCTTTACTAACTTATCTTCACACTTTTATCCCTACTCAAAGGTTCATTTTCAGCGGCAAATATTGAATAAGAACACCAAATCATATAATTATCGTCTCTTTTCTCGGAGAAGCTTTGTGGAATACGAAGAAGAAGACAATCTAAACTCAGAAAATTGTAGTTTCCAAGAAGCTGTCGCACTTTTCAATAGCAGAGATTATTACAGGTAGAGCTACCAAATGGAATTTTAAATTTGAACAGATTAAAATGGGACATATATTATGATTCAACTTGCTCAAAATTTATTTCGGTGGGTCAATATTATGATTCAACTTGCTCAAAATTTATTTCGGTGGGTCAATATTATGATTCAACTTGCTCAAAATTTACTTCGGTGGGTCAAATGAGGATTATAACCTAATCCGTCCAATATGACCCAACTTCTCCTCCTTTCTATTTTGCTTTATGCATAAAAAAATAAAAAAGGATTTTTTCATTCCTATACGCTATTGGAAACTTTATTATCCTAAATGTTCATGTTTAGTAAATTACCCTACCTACACAAATTTTGTTTACAAAATATTTACATTCCACCTTAAAAGGCTCTCAAACCATTATTAGTGCCTTCAATTAAGGGATTTAGTTACACCCTTTACCTTTTTCTTGGGAGTTGTCCTCGAGCTATCTCAGTTTTTTGTGGATGTCCTGTTTCCAAGTTCAACACAATTCTCCCAACATGCTAAAAAGATACATTATGCATGTCTAAAAAATGTTTATTTTCTTTTTAATGTTATGTGATAATAAATTTCAACAGAAAAATATATTCTCTTTCTTAAATTTTATAAAATTAAATACATAAGAATTTTCTATTTGTATGTTTAATGTGTTTCTTAGTGATCAATTTTAATATATAGTAGTAATAGATATATATAATCTTTATGAAAACTAAGACGTAATATCCTCTTAAAATAAATATATTATTCAAACTAATAATTGTGTAAGATTTTCATTTTCATAATATAGAAGGTGTAAGATTTTAATTTTAAAATATCACACATGTATAACCCTTTTGAATATTAGCTTGGACCTTTTCCATAAATCTAAACATTTTTTCTTGGCGGATATTAGGAAGAAGAATCGCAAACTGCAGATCCTTTATACTACCTAACTCTGAAATGTGAGATAAATCTGAGATTTTGTCAGTGTCGAGTCTTAGCTCGCCGGGTCTCTCATTCTCTCTTCCATGATCTTCAAGTCAATCAGTTGAGTATTGTTAAGAGTGTGATAAACAAGGAGAGAAAGGAGTAGAGCATGAGGCCGATGAATTTGGTGGCCAGAGATCGAATTGAGGCATTTGTTTCATTTTTCGTCACTCCCAACATGCTTAAACATATCTTGTATCTGATACAAATTTGTGCGGTAGAAGTTTTTCCTAAGGAAAAAATATTTCTGTTCAAGTCTTTAAAGATATCCAGTTAAATACAACTACAATACTATACAACTTAAATGCAAATTTTATACAGAATTTATACAATATTCTTTTGTATATTTTGTATCTGATTTATACATAGTATAAACAAATTTCATACAACTAATTATATATTATACAATTATCTAAAACTTATCTACAACTTTCACACATTATTTCTACCCAGTTAAATACAACTACAATAACGTACAAATTAAATACAAATTTTATACAAAATTTATACAATATATCTTTTGTATATTTTGTATCTGATTTATACATTGTTAAAACAAATTTCATACAACTAATTATATATTATACAACTTATCTACAATTTTCATATATTATTTCTACTCAGTTATATACAACTACAATATCATACAACTTAAATATAATTTTTATACAATATTGTTCAACTTTCATAAAATAATTAAATTTTATATATATATAAATATATAAACAACAGAATACAATTTTACTACAATTTCGTAAATATAATGTATATCATGTCTTCTTCTTCTTCTTCTTCTTCTTCTTCTTCTTCTTCTTCTTCTTCTTCTTCTTCTTCTTCTTCTTCTTCTTCTTCGAGTTTCAATCTGAAATTCAGCCAAAACCAAGTCTAATCTTCACCAAAACCCCTCAAAATTGAGATATAAACTCCAAACCATATTCCCAATTATTTGCAACAACACCCAATCCAAACAAATAATGATTTTTAAAAACCCAAATTCGAATTCAAAGCTTCAAAGCTTTTTAATGGCTGTCAATGGTGGAATTGCTGCTCTTTTTTTCTTTGCTTTACATTGCTGAAATTAGGATTGAGAGATAGAGAGAGACGTAGAGAGAATTCCCAATTCTTTGCAACAATATCCAATTCAAACAAATAATATTTTTTTGAAAACCCAAATTCGAATTCAAAACTTCAAAGCTTTTTAATGATTGTCAATGGTGGAATCGTGGATGGGTGCAAGATACGTGGGGGAGGAGAGTGGGATGTGGAGGGAGAAACGTGGGGGAGGAGAGTGGGATGTGGAGGGAGAAACGTGGGGGAGTGGAAGATACGTTAGAGTAATTTTAGGACACTAATTATTATCATTAATTCCCTTAAAATGTACATAAATGGTAATTGGGTATATAAAATATAATTATAGTAAAACTTGAATAGGGAGGGTAATATAGTTTCATATAGTGTATAGGAATGTAAAAATTCCTAAAAAAAGTGCCCACTAACTTGGTAAAAATTAAGGGGTTTTGACACAGTTACCCACAAAAATAAAACTATTTACCCTTGTCTACCCATTTGTTTTTCTACCCATAAACTAATTACATTTCCTACCCNCCCAATTCTTTGCAACAACATCCAATTCAAACAAATAATGTTTTTTGAAAACCCAAATTCGAATTCAAAGCTTCAAAGTTTTTAATGGTTGTTAATGGTGGAATCGTGGATGGGTGCAAGATACGTTTGGGAGGGGGTGGGATGTGGAGAGAGAAACGTGAGGGAGTGGAAGATACGTTAGAGTAATTTTAGGACACTAATTATTATCATTAATTCCCTTAAAATGTACATAAATAGTAATTTGGTATATAAAATGTAATTATAGTTAAACTTGAGTAGGGAGGGTAATATAATTTCATATATTGTATAGGAATGTAAAAATTCCAACAAAAAAAAAAGGAGAAAGTTAATGTATTTTTTCTTAAATTATTAACCTAAGTTTTTCCAAATTTACATAATTCTCCATTTCCAAATTTTATTTTATATGTTTGGGTTTGGATTGGATTTTGACCCCCCGAGTTATACTATTTAGACCCGATAATTTGTACTATGAGTTTTTTTAACATTATCTGCATCATCGGTTTTTCAGACCACTCTTTAAATTTTGTCTCTAATTAAATCAATGGGTTAAATTTTGCATTTTTTCCAGATAAATTTAGTAAAGGGGAGACTTAATTAAGATAGTGGCTTCAAAATAGGGCATTTGTGCAAATGCCTAGTCAATTAAACAAATGGATCATGATCCAAACCAACCTGTTTAAATTTGGAAAAATTACATTACAGATGTCATGACGTTCTTGAAGCCCTTTGGAAGGAATCCCAAGAGCCAATTCGAACTCTACTTCATGGAATTCTTCAATGTGCAGTTGGATTCCATCACCTTTTCAACCAAAATCACAAAGGAGCTATGATGGAATTGGGAGAAGGCCTATGTAAGCTTAGAAAATTTAATTTTGAAAATGGACCATTTTATGAGTTTGAAAAAGAAATTTCACAAGTTTTGGATTTCATATATAGAACACAACTAGAACTTGCTGCATGTGGTGATGATATTTGTGTAACTCTTGATCAATCAGAAAGATCATATCAACTTCTTGGTGGCTATGCAGCAGGCCAAAAAATTTATAACTTGGAAAATGACCAAGATGATCTTTACCTTGTTTTTTCTGGAAGATATCATGGAAATAATACAGAAAATCCCAGGATAAAACTTCCAACAATTGATGCTTCTCAAGGAAATTTGAAGGAGTTAGAGTATACTTGACAATAGTGGTAGACGCAGGATTTTGTATCGACCTATTATTACAGTTAAGTTATTAAATGAGTTTGGAGGATTTTAAGATTTTGCTTTATGTCGTTAATTGATTTTTTTTTCTTTTCATTATTTTCAGTAGTGTTTGTCTAATATACATCTGTACAGCAAGGACAGCTTGGTGTATTAAGCTCTCGCTATGCGCGGGATCCCGGGAAGAGCCGGACCACAAGGGTCTATTATATGCAGATTTATACAGCATTATTGTTTTTCCAAAAATTTTATTTACGTATGTTTAGTGAATTTGACTTCTCTTGTGGATTCGCCACTATTTACAACTAGGGTAGGGGTGTATAAAGAAAATCGATAAATAGTATCAAAGTGATAGTTCGAGTTAAACCAGGAAAAACCCAATCAATGGTTCGATTTTAACTAAAAAAAGTCAAATCAAAATCAAACCAACCTGACCTTATATGTACACTATTTTTAAAAATATTTATTGTAATATAATATATAAATATCTCTTAAACTTTTTCATAATTTTTGTCTTTTAATATATTGTTTTAGACTTAGACTTAGAATTTTTGAATGATTCAACAAGTTTTATACGTTATAGATTTTAGTAACTCAAAATAAAGTTTAAACCAAAACCAAATTAATAGTAATGCTAACAAAAGAAATTCAACCCAATAGTGTACGTTTGTTTTCATCATGCCATTTCATTATCTTTGTTGTTTAATATTTTGATACAATGCATGACTTATAATTTTCTTAGGAAACACCTTATCTAGTTGTACTTGTATTTTAATAGGACTAAAGAAATATTTGAAGCACAAGTTATATGTCTTGTGCTATGAATTTACAGAAAAAAATCCAAAACCACAAAAAAAAAATCGGTAAAACTGAGAAAAATCGAACTTGAAAACTCCGATTTTTGTTGGTTTGGCTTATAAATTTAAAAACCCGACACAATTAATTTAGTTTGGTACTTGAAAAATCCGAACCAAGCCGACCTAAATACACCTCTATTGACAACCATGTTACATATATGTGTGTGTATCCTTCTCTTTATTCTTTGATTTTCTGTTAAACATTTTGGTTTATATCTTGTTTTATAATTTAACATTTAATTTGGAACTCGGATATCATTATATATTCTTTCTCATTAATTTGCCCGAGTTAAATACAGAATTCAAGAAGCGAATATCGTCAATTTTTTCTTCTTTTTTTTTTGGACTAACCCTGTTCAACACTAAAACGGAGAAGAGTTACTGCGCAACTTCATAAAACAATTCCAAAACTCATCAAAGTCTTCTAATCCGTTTCGTGTAGCCAAACCTTTGGGTGATTAGAAATGCCTTTTTTTAACTTAATTAATAATTTTCTCATCATGCATATTTATATTATTAATCTATTTCAAAATGTTTTCCTTTTCTGGAAGTTATTAGGAAAAGTTAAATCCGTTATCGGTTAGGATTAAGGTTATTGACATGTCTATATATATTAAAGTGATTAGTTTTTTTTTTCATTCTTCTTACGCTGTTTGTTCAATCAAATTTTAGATATGGAGAGTAGTAATTATCTACCGTGGTTGTCACCTTTATTAAATACTGATTTTTATAAACCCCATAACCACTGTGAGGCACATAATAATCAGTATTGTACCCGTTTTTGTAAGAACTGCAGAAGCAAACCTCTTTGTGAATTATGTTGGAAGGTTTCTTGGCACGAAGGTCACCAACTTTTGCAGGTAAGTTTTTCACCAATAAATAAAAGTTTTTTCTTTTATTTTAAATGAGTATCTTTTGTTGAACTGTGTTACCATCTTAATGTCGAGTTTTTTTTTTTTCTGCTTTCGGCATTTTGAACTGAAAACCTGCCTAGTTAATGATAGTTTTGTTTGTCAATGCAGATATTTAAAGTTTCTGAGAAAGCATCAGTGCGAAAAGTAGATATAGAAAAGGAGGTGGACATTCAACCCTATATAATAAACAATCATAAGGTTATGCTGCTGAAACCAAAAGAAGGAAATGGCGGAAATCCCAAGTGTTTTTCATGCCAAGGGAGAATAAAGGACGAAGAATATCTATATTGCTCGATTGCTTGTAAAGTAAGAAGCAAGAGAATTAATTTCCCCTGTAATGCCAAAACTGTTAAAGCTGAATGCTTAGCTCCGAGTTATAGTCTAAGAAAAAGACCAAGAAAGAGAACGCCTCGGAGATCGCCTTTATTATAAGAAAGAAAAAAAAAAAATGATGTATTTGTGTGTTACAACCAGTTAGCGCAGGTATGCATACTATAAGCTATGGATTCAGACGAACTCAATAGCTTCGGCTTAAGCTTAGTCGATTTATTAAGAAATCTATGTAAATATTAAATTTTGAGTCTTGTAATTCAAATGGTCAATGAGTTCAATAGCATCCCAAACCAATAAAGTTTAAATCTTGAATTTACCTCTAAGTCAATGTATTTTACTGATTGCGTGCTAATTTTGCAGACGCAACAGCACTTCTTCGTCTTGTCAACTATAAATAGATTTCATGAGCATCTAATATGATTCCGTGATCTTAGAGTATTTTAATGTCTACACAATATTATAATATTTGAACCTTTTTTTTTCCTATGTCAAACATCCGCATTAGGGTCCTGACCAACTAAATTCGCACAACATAAGAACCAGTAAAGGAAAAAGACTAAAATACCAGAAGTTTTTTCATTTACGGGGCTTGAACCTAAAACCTCGAAAGATTCTATCCATGTCACCATAACCCATGGTGATAGCAATATTTGAAGTTAAAACCGAAGAAGAGTTGCTTGGACCTTTTTCTTCTGCATGGAAGGCAATGGGAGTATAATCGATTGTTACCATTGATTAACCAAATTCAAGCTACTGTATATCCTAGAGTGAATCGGATTTACACTTGCAATTGAT
This sequence comes from Nicotiana attenuata, assembly GCF_001879085.1. Taxonomy (NCBI): domain Eukaryota; kingdom Viridiplantae; phylum Streptophyta; class Magnoliopsida; order Solanales; family Solanaceae; genus Nicotiana; species Nicotiana attenuata. The sequence goes on along the minus strand of NW_017671349.1, from coordinate 84,059 downwards.
AGTTGATACCATATTAACACTGGAAATTTGGCTGAAAACAACAACCCTCACATATTGAGATATATAATATGCAATTACTAATTGGAACTAAACTTCCAATTAATATTAAGCCCAAACATTTGCAGTCATGGAAGTCTAGAAGACCACCTTAATAGTGGCATGAAATGATTCAGAGCTGGAGCTCAACGATATCATGATATACAGCAACTTCTTTTTTTTCTTTCTTGTTCACTATATACAGCAACTTTTACTATTCAGAGTGATCTATTCCAAGTATATCAAACAACAGACTGCAGATTTCTAAGCATAGAGAAAGGCACATCTTCTTAATTTTGCATGGGCAACCCGATGCACAAAGCATCCCACATTCAGACAGGATCAGGGGAAGGATCAGGGGAAGGGTCGCACCCCAAAGGGTGTGATGTAATCAGCCTACCCTGATGCAAGCATCAGTGGCTGATTCCACGACTCGAATTTGTGACCTATAGGTCACATAGAGAAACTTTACCGTTGTTCCAAGGTTCCCTTCCCTTCTGAATTTTGCATGCAATTTCCAAATTACCGAACATAGAGAAACTTTACCGTTGTTCCAAGGCTCCCCTTCCCTTCTGAATTTTGCATGCAATTTCCAAATTACCGACCAACCGAAAAAAGTAAAGGGAAATAAGTCTGGTAACAAGGGATATGTGTTCTCTACAGAACAAAACCTTCTAATAGACATTAATAAAAATTCATAACATAGTTAATATGGACAGACTGAATTTACCGATACCTTCATAGGAAAGAGGCTGTGAAATGTTTGACATTACACTGTCATTAGTGTTGTAGGGTAGCAAAGAAGCCAATTAGCAAATACTTTTCTATGGTTCGTTATCTTCCATTTCATGATAGACTGCCTGTACTAGGAGATATCCACTATGAACAGAACGTGCAATATGCCTCAGATAAGTTTTTCAGCCAATGGGGCCTTGTATTCATGTTAGATCCTAAAAAAAAAGATAATATTTGGAGGATCTAACACGGTGCGACGACATTTTTAAGGAGGCGAGCAACATAGTGTCCATTACATAATTAAAATAGACATACCTATAAATAACTCCAGCACTTCCCCATCAACAAGAAATAAATTACCCGGTACGCTAAAAAATGAAAAGTTACACTTCTAGTCCATCTCGGTCAATAAAGCAGATACATGATAGTTGGAAATATTACTGCTAAAATCATCACAATGAATGGATTCACTCTGTAAATTGTAAACTGAAGAGTCCCCACCCCCACCCCCACCCCACCCCCCTGTCCCTTAAACATGCCAATTCTGGAGAGAGACTTTGGATTACCACAGCTAATATGCATAGAGTAGTCTAGGAAAGTGGCATTAGAAAGGCTATTTACAGTGGAAGTTTGGGAGATGGTTATGAAAGGTTTTGCATGCCAGCTCCTGCCTATTTTAATGCAAAAGCGAAGATGAAGTTTGTCCAAATAGGGATGATTAAGAAGACACCCTAGAAAAATAATGAAATGAAAATAGACATTTAAAGAGAACACTCGGGTATGGTAAACAAAACAAAAAAGTGAAGTCTTTCCCTCGAGGAACATGATTAGTGAAAATTCATATAGCCGGTCCCAATTTGTTTGGAACAAAGGTGAAGTTGCTGCAGTTTCTGCAATTAGTTGTCACTTGCTGTATAATACTTCTAACTTTCTGCTAACCATTGTTCATTTCAATAGTATGTTAACTTATTCTTATTCTTTTACAATTATTAATATGCAAGACAGCAAATAATCAATATAGTTGATTCATTGTTCAAAGAAAGACGCAAACTCAACCAGCAGCAAGATTACACAACCAAGGGCGCGCTCTTAATCCACACGATTAACATTAAATGATAGGAATATCTAAAGCTTCATAATAGGAATGTCTATGCAGTGTGGTGCAATTTTTATACTCATAATCATAGCTTATTATATCAAGACTAATTATGAATATAGCTAGACATTTTCTCAAGACACAAACCATGGTTTAATCCATGTCAGCCAAAATGATTAAACAGAACCTTGTGTCACTTGATACTTTCTTGGCAAATTATCATTATACAGGTGTGTCTAACGTTCTACATCCAATTATCAAATGATTATTGATCTGTTTTATAGTTGCAATTAGTTGTGTCCTACTTGGTTTTTTATTAAAACATGGTTATGCGCATTTTTGTTATCTAAGAGGTACGTTGTACCTAACATATATATATCAGACAGCAGAGTAGATTTTAACTAAATTTTCATTAACCTTCACGGTCAGAACTTACAGTTGTCTGTTGGTAGTTGGTAATAAGGGTCTGTGGACCCCTTAGAAAGAAGCTACTGGAGCTGTTCTCTATAGCATGCGGAGGCATCTCCGATACCTCCTTTGACCTACCTACAAGGGGAAGATTGGAGAGATGGTCACCCCAGATATCATAAATAAACTTTTCCTCCAACCCCATCTTTTCATCAGTTTTAACTGCCACCTGATTTTGAGGTTTAGATCCAGGAGCTCGCAGATGTGGAGCAATTATAGAACTTGAAGCCAATAGTGGTTGACGACACATCAAGCGAGGAGCAGATTTATCAGCAGAAGGGAAGGTTGCTGAAGGCAACAGAGCAGGTTTGCTAGCTAATTTCTTTGGTGCAGCAGGCTTCTCTTGACGAGGAAAACAAGCATTTTTGCCACCATATGTTACTGTCGCCTTTGTCTCAGGTACATTCTTCTGACATGCAAATGCGGAGTGAGTACTCTTTTTACATTGATCGTTACCAACATCAGCAAAGGGATTGCTGAGCTTAGCAGATCTATCCACATCAGTAGACTGTGGAGATGGCCGGCTAGGTGTTGAACTTGAGGTAGGAGACAAGGGTGACGATGGTGTAGAATTGCCACTATGACTACTTGAAACTTCAAAAACTCCAGCCAAAGCAGTTGCAGAATTCTTTTTCTTCTTTCGCCGCCTCGCTTTCTCTTTTCCAATTTTGACAGTGAGATTACTGCTTTTGGAGGTTGCATTTGTATCAGCGCTCTGAATTGCTATAGACTTCGTAGAAGTTGACACTTCCAATCCCTTTTGGGTATTTGATAAACAGTTATATCCTGCACAATGATTCAGATTGTGATCAGTTACACCTTGATTTTCGGAGGCAGCTTGACTATCTTCAGATGTACCAAAACTTTCCAACAACAGTGCTTCACCTTCCCCAATTGATCTAAGCAAACCGTTCAATTTAGAGAAGACGAACTTGCCACTCTGTTTGTCACTGGGATGCATGCAAGACAATTTTCCAGCATGATCTGCAGATGCAATATAGCTTTTACCACTCTTGGGCAAGCACTCATGGGAGCCAAAGGCCACGAATTGGGGTATGATGCACCAAAGAACCAGAAAGAATAAAGAAGCTAGGAGAAGAATTGTGAACAGCAATTTTTTCACCTTCATCCAGAACAAAGACTTCTTGCAGAAATGAAGCACACAGATAGGAAGACTAGCTTTCATAGGTATAACAAGAATGCCAGTTGCCAAAGTCAGTTCAAGATCTCTCTGTATAGTGGCAACGGAAAAATCAGTATGATATGATATAACAAGCTTTATAGACTCCTCAGGTTCAAGAGAAAAGCCTTTACAACCATTTATTACAAACCCATCTGTTCCACACTTTGTTCCAGAGATTTCAATTTTTTTGACCTCCAGGGGAAAGTCACCCACGTTCTTTGCGCGAAGCTCTTTTGATAATGACAAAGAACACGCATGAGAATTATCCTTCATGTTATATAACACACTCGAAGAAGAGAGATTAAGAGGGGTTGGCATGTTTAATTTGAAGTCCAGGTTCTGTACAGGTTCAAACTCATCAAGCAAGACCAAAGAAAGCAACCCTCCAGATCCTCTGAGAGTTAACCACTCCACGCCAGTAAGATTGTTCCTGACCAAAGCTGAACTTTTCCACTGACATCGAGCTGCAGGTTGAAATAAAATGGGACCAAATGATGCTCTACCAAAAGGGTGAAGAAGAGCTTCAGTTACTGCATTCTCAGCTAGCGAAAACCCATATCTCCTAGGAGCAATAGAATAATTGCCAACTATTCTACTGGATAGAGAGGGCTGCAAATGGCTTCCTGAAGTCTTGCACTCATCAATAATTTCCCAGGAGTTCAGAACAAGCTGAACCAAGATTGGTTTTTGACTTGGGTTTTTTACTGTGATCCATTGAGAGTGATGACTTCCGACCTGAATCACTGGAAACACAATTTCACTTTCATCCAGTACAGACATGCCATTTGCAGTAGCTTGAGATTTCCAGTTCCTCAATACCAACTCATCTGCCACTGTTGTATCCACGGCCTACATGTTAAATGGATAAACATATCAACAATCAAGAGCTAATTATATATACAACTGTACTAAATGAAGGCGGCATACGACTAATACCATAATGACTGCAATCTCAACTACAAGTACATTCAGATAAACCATGGACAGAATTGGAGTTGTTTGAAAAAGCTTAAAAAGTGAAGTTTTACATGAAATAAATTCGGGTCAGAACTACAACTCCGCTGACATAGTAAAGACAGCTCATTATGCACAGTCCCAGCATTACTGCTAAATTCAGTGGGAGTAGTTACACTGATTCAAGCATAAGAAATCAATGAATAGCTTTTGATAATCATTACGGGCATATTTGCAGAAGAATTTCTTCCCTATTACGTATTTTTTAAAAACGCAAAGCGATAATAGAACTTTGCCAGAGGGGGAGAAAATTGTATCCAGCAACTTGAAATACGAACAGAACACACACAGTTCTTTTTCCACAAAAGTCCCTAATCAAATTGCGTAAAGACCAATCCAAAGTCAGAACAAAATTTACATCCTTGTGAATGAGAAAGTGGGTTCCAGTCCAAAAACAGAGATTGGAAACCAAGGTTATGGGCAAGGAAGCCTCTAGATGCAAGGAACAACCATGCCAATTTACATGAAACTAGTGTTTCTGATGGATTAATTTTAACACGCATATATCCTACTATAGATTAGGCAGAAAAACTGAGTCCCTGAATTATACTTTTTTTGAAGAGGCAAGCCCCTGAATTATACTTGATTTGGTATTGCATGGCTCCACCTTTCATATGTTACAGGTTATGCTGATAATCAAGGACTTCTATTCTACATACACAGATAATTTTAAGGACTTAGTTTGAGTTTCTTGCTACAGAATTTTCAGATGAAAACATCAATATAAATTCCAGTTGCCAGCAAAAAAACATCAAATAGGAAAAACACATATAAACTTAGATCTTTAACTCTTAAGAATTTGAACCCTGAAACTTCTAGAAGCTTGACAAATTATTTTTACTCATTTAAGTGTTTAAAAAATCCCCTGAAAAAGAGATGTTACACCCACAAAATTAGAGAGATAATAAAAACCAATGTCAGAATTCCAATACCTTGATTTCTGATGGTGAATGCATGCTGCTGCTGGAAGACATTGTTCTTGAATTTCCAAGTTCTACCTCGTCAGAGTATTCTCCATGACCAATAGAAGAGTCAAATTTACCTCCTGAACAAAGGCTTACTACATCCCAGCAAGCAACTTCAATGTCAGAAGTTCTCGAATCATTAGTTGTTATTAGCAATTTACAGTTCATGCTCCTCTCATAAGCTTGCAGCAGAGGATCAAGCAACTCAACAGCTGGGGGAGTGTAAGTGACAACAGCCACCTGCGTAACAGTGCTTGGAAAGAGTAGCAATCCCTCAACATATCTGATCCGAAAATGCTTGGTGTTTTCTCCAGTCTCACTTATCCTGACAATGCTCAATATATAAGGAGAATTATTTCTCACTGACAGAGCTACAAAACTAGTGCCATCAGCAGCACATGGTCCTACTATCTCAAAAGACAGAGAAAGTGGATCTGTGAGCTCACTAAAAGCTGAAGTCTTGTCCAGTTCTGCTTTGAGAGGAATAACAACTGTATCAGCTTTACCTTTGGAAGAGCTAAGCAACTGCAGAGAAAAGGCACCAAATATCTCACCCCCAGTATGACTAGGGAAATCTAATTCTATGATGGTCTCAGTTTTCTGAGGATCAATTTCCCAATTTCTATGGGGTTTAATTGCAATTAGAGGAATACCAACCTCACTACCCTTGATATCCAACCACTCCTTAACACCGAGCAAGCTGAAACTACTGTTTGAATCTTCACCTCTACTTACATTACAAATTGCCTTTGCATAACGGGTATTATCTCCCGAAGAAACAGAAGTCCAAATAGTTACCTTCTCCACATAGAGGGCTTCATTGTAAGGATTATACAATGAAATATTCTCACTCTGCCTTCCACCAGAGGAAATATCAAGACCGACTAAAGGCTGTATGCGATATGGGGATTCAACAGCAAAACCCTTCGCCTGAACAAAGAAACCACCAGAGCTTGTCTGCAAAACAAATTGCGCTGAAGAGAGACCCAACCATGTAGGCAAAAACACAAAACAAATTGACGCAGTTTCACCAGGTGCCAACAACGTTTCACTGAAATTGCAAGGGTAAAACTGAGAATTGGTTCCATAAGGTTCAAATATAGTCAGTGTGCTGTCCCTGCGAGTATTTTTAACAGTAAGAAAAGCTAATGAAGGACGATATAAATACTTCTCCCCCCAGTCCAGCACAGGGGGATTGATTTCTACATGAGGGGAAGAACCACCCAAAAACTTGAACCTGGTTGTCTCGTCTTCCCCTTTTGGTTTCAAATTTTGATGTTTATCATCAGACAAAGGTCCTCCACCAAAAGAAACACCATTTTCTCTATTCCTTCTTATACAACCACAAGGCAATTCGCCGTAACACTCCTGGTAACTCAGATAGCAAGAAATTGTTCTTCCACCCAAGAACTTGAAAATACAAGAATCAGACGACCTACTAATATTTGTATTCTCTTCATCTGATCCTACAGGGAAAGCAACATCGGATTGAACCCCAGAAACTTCTTCGACTTGTGATTGCGCATTCTTCTCTTCAGACAAAAAACCACGCAATCTTGGAGGAAAGCAAAATAAGTCAGTATGTGAACACTCGCTATCAGGACTTTGGCGAGGGACGGGATTCTCGAGAACGAATCCGGGTGACAAATCACCAGTAAAGTCATCCTCGAACTCAGAATCGTCATTGGCTCTGTAGGACATAAATGTATCATAGTCTGCTTGATTTTGCATTCCCTTCATTGAACATGGTTCACCTTTGGCCAGAATAACGATGATATGGAACAGAACCATCAAAAAACAAAATGCCTCACCATGGTGAAATACTCTCCTGAAGAAATTACTAATACAGATTAATAGCTGACTAAGAACATAGAACATAAAACATCATCCACACGAAAAAAGACAAACTTTAGACAGCAATTTGGCAGGTCAGAGGTAAACACACGTTCCTAGGAATATTCCATAATCACAAGCACAACATCAACAACAGTAAGAACATGAACAACACCTCAATCCCAAACTAGGAGTCTACTATTTAAAAGAAAAAAAAACTACTTTGGGAATGAAAAGAATAGCATAAGAGAAAATCAAACAATAAAAATAGAAAACATAGTGGCCTAGGGTCAATGAAGTGGGAGAACCATAAGGTCCCAGGTTCAAATCCTAGCATAGACAACAAAATACTAGGTGATTTATTCCCATCCGCCTAAACCTTGGTAGGGAGAGTTACCCGGTACCTATACTGGTTGGAGGTTGCAGGTGCAACGATCGAACTTGTGCCTCAATCACCTCCGTCAAAAAATGAAAACAACGTTTCCCATACAAAAGACTACAAAACGCTGATGATACGAGCAAATGCCTCACATTTCAGTTGCCTTATTAAATACACAAGTAAAACAATTGCTCCTAAAATAGTAATAGTAGCTAATTAAGTAAATGTAGGCAAAGAAAGCTCGCAAAATTGCTATATATACGAAAGATCTCATCAATCTTATTCATTCATATGTTTTAGATGTTCATTCATTAACCAAACTTACATAAATAGGCAATCAAATCTCCAAAATAAGAAGAAAAACAAATTACACTCTAAAAATGAAAACATTAACATGAAAAAGTAACATAGGGCAAACATAATCGGCCGAACGGAAAATAAAGGGGCAAGGAGTTACCCGCGGCGGAACATGTTAAAGAGCTGATGTGGAGCTTCAATCATTAGGGTTTGAGGATCTATTGATGGGGAGAGAAAAAGAACATGAGAGAAATCTTTTTGCTTGTTTCTGATGATTCTTTTATGGTGGCTAGGGCTTTATAGTTTTTATCGATTGGATTTTAGGCCCAAAAACAAAGTCTATTGGAGTATAAAGAAAACATTAATGACAACTCAATCCAAACTAGTAGGAGTCTACTATTTCCCAAAAAAAAAAGGCACCAATTTTGGGAATGAAAAGAAGATATATGGGACAATCTAATAATAAAAATAGAAAACATATAAAGATGACGATTTACAATGTCTCCCATGCAAGGTGTGATCTGGTGGTCAATGAAGTGGGACGATAACCATGAGGTCTCAGGTTCAAATCCCAGCGGCGATAAAAAACTAGGTGATTTCTTTCCATCTGTCTAAGCCTTGATGCACAGAGTTACCGGGTGCATGTGCTGGTGGGAGATAGTAGGTACCATTTGTAATAGTCGAGGTGTACACAAGCTGGCTCTGAGACCTTCGTCATAGAACAAAGTTTAAGTTCTATGTGTGAAAAAAGTATCTACATAATCAAGTTACTAGTTAAATAATTACAAGTACATTTCTTCATAAACATTAATTCACATTTCACAATGTAGTAAAAATGATAACTAACCTATTATATCACAAGTTAATATTCAGTTGAAGTGTAAAAACACTTTTTTTTATTGTCGGCGAATATTACTTGAATCTTTAAAAAATAACATTTTCCGCACAAAAAACTACAAAACACTAATGATACGAGATAATGTTTCATACTTCAGTTGTCTTATTAAATATACAAGTAAAACAATTGCTCCTATAGTAGTACAACAACGACAACAACAACAACAAACCTAGTATTTTCCCACAAAGTAGGGTCTGGGGAGGGTAAGATATACGCAGCCTTACCCCTACCCCTGGAAGGGCAGAGAGATTGTTTCCAATAGACCCACGGCAATTGCTCCTATAGTAGTAATAGTAGTTAATTAAGTAAATAAAGTATTTTATTCGTTCATAGCTTTTGCATATTCATTCATTAACCAAACATACACAACTATTACATGGGCGGTAGCACTGTAATGGCGGAGCCAGGATTTCCACCTAGTGGATTCAGCAAAATAAAAAAGTAAACACGAGAAAAAATAAAGGGGATTCAACACCTAATATATATACATAAAAAGATTTTTGACCTTATATATGCAGACTAATTTTCCGGCGAAGGTGGTTCGATTGAACCCTCTTCTGCTACCCTACCTCCGCCCATTATCAAGTACGCGGCGTAATAGTCGAAGTATGCACAAGCTGGCCCAGATACTTCGGTCAATAAAAAAAATATTTTTCCATACAAAAACTACAAAACGCTAATAATACGAGCTAAAGCCTCATACTTCAGCTGTCTTATTAAATACACAAGTAAAACAATTGCTCCTAAAGTAGTAATAGTAGTTAATTAAGTAAATGAAGTAAAACAAAGCTCGAAACACAATCTTATATATTCATAGCTTTTGCATGTTCATTAATTAACCAAAACATACAATAAATAAGCATTCAGAGCTCCAAAATGATAAAAATAACATATTACGCACTAAAAGTAATAATCGAACAAATAGAAAATAAAGCGGCGGCGAGGAGTTACCGGCGGCGGGAGATGTTAAAGAGCTGATGTGGAGCTCCGATCATTATTAGGGTTTGAGAATCCATTGACGAGAAGAGAAAAAAAAAATTGAGTGGAAAAAAAAATTTTGATAATTTGTGATGGTGGCTAGGGCTTTGTAAATTTTTTACCGATTGGATTTTCGGGCCCAAAAATAAAAAAGAAGATAGTGAGTATATTGTAGCAGAAAGAAAAACAACAGAAGCAGGGACAGGGTACACCTGATAACAACCCCCCCCCCCCCCCCCTCGAGAATGAATGGCCTCGAAGAACGAACGAGGAGCAAAAAAAAACTGAAAAAACTGAGAAAATGACTCTTCAAGGAACAAAATTACTTAACTACCCACAGCTAAAGAATAATTTCTATTTCTATTACTATTTCCTTTTTAGTGGAATGATATCATCACGGGCAAATTACACGGCCGGTTGACCAAAAATAAATATATTAGCTAAGTAAGTATGCAAAAATATATAGTAATTATGTATAAATTATATAAAATATATTTTATCGGCTATTATTTCTTGGAGCTGTTATGCACTATAATTTTTTTTATCACATTAATCACTATGAATAATTAGAATCCAGCTATCTAAAATTAGAGATCTCGAATTCGAGAATGTGATGCAAAACTTCTTTCTTAGAGAGTATTTTATCCCATAGAGAGCTTATCTAATGTGAATTTGAATCATCGGACCAGTAGCATTTGGATACAGAATGTTAGACCAAAGACAAAAAGAATAATATTTTTAAATATTTAAAAGTAATTTATTTAAATTTCTTATTTATTACTATTAATAACATATTTTTATAGCCACATAATTGTTCTCACGTATTTAAGCCAACAATTTTTATGCAGTCTTTTATTTCTTAAACTTTTATGAAGTCAAACAAGACCACATAAAATTGTACGGAAAAAGTAGTTTTTTCGTTTTGACATCAAAATTTATATTTTAAGAATTACACGTGATAATATTTATAATTAAGCAATTAAAAATAAGTCAAAAATCATATTTTATCTGTCTTTCAAATAATAATGCTACCATTACAGGTAATACACGAAGGCTAATGACGATTCTTCAGAAATGTTATGCACTAAGCAGTAAGGCGTTGAAAGGAATATTGAAGACATTTTTTTCATTCGATGAATTACTCCCTTCGTCCTAAAGATGATGGATTGACATCACTATAAGTGAATTTGGATATTAAATTTTACGTTTTTGAAAGTTTTAAATTTTAAAGTACACAAAAATATGTAAATTTAGTTGAACAATCGTAACTCAAGAAAACAAATTGTGAATCTTAGTGGGCTTTTGGACATAAGAATTGTAAAATTTCAAAAAAAAAAAAAGTGAAAATGATATTTGAAAATTAGAGTTGTGTTTGGACATGAATATAATTTTGGGTTGTTTTTGAAGTTTTGTGAGTGATCTGATTGAAAGTTTTGAAAAGTAGCTTTTTGGAGTTTTTCAAATTTTCGAAAAAATTTCAGAATTAATCTTCAAGTGAAAATTGAAAATTTTATGGCCGAACACCAATTTCGAAAAAAAAAGTGAAAAAATTTCGAAAAAATAAAAAAATTCTTATGTCCAAACGGGATCTTAAAGTAATAATACAAACAATGCTTCACTTTCTTTTTTTTTAAAAAGGCACGTAAAGGCGAAATTTTCATATATAGTATTTACACAAAAGCATATTAATTTATTATTATTATAAATTCAAAATAAAAATTATATATATTTGTTAATATAATTTGATAATATATCTAAGTTATACACATATATATTTGTCTGGTATTTATTAATTTTTAATATAAATATCAAATGCGTATTGAAGCGTGAGTCTATAGGCCCCGTTTGGCCATGAGTTTTGCCAAAATAAATTTGAGATTTATTTTCAAAACTCGTGTTTGGCCATAATTTTGCCCATATTTTGGCCAAATCCCAAATTGCAAATTTCAAATCCCAAAATCAGCTATTGAGCTGAATTTGGGCCAAAATCTCAAAACTTGGGAATTATATACATGTTTTTCCAAAATAAAGTTGAAAAATATGTTTTGAAAATGTATGTCCAAACACATTTTCATCTTCAAATAAAATTTTACCCAAATCAGATTTTTCAAAATAAATTTGGGATCTATGGCCAAACGCTAACTTAAAAAGATTCGTGCCCCTTTGATGTACGGCTACTTTGAGGAAACGGTTAAGTGACAACTGTGCCTAGGGGCCCCAAATATGTGTCGAGTCTCCAGCACCATATAGCGGCGTTCAACATTTTGAAGGGCAATGAAAATGTCCTAGTCACTAACTTTTCGAGGGAAAATGGGAAAAATAATATAGCTACCCTTCTCAGAATAAAATAGAGTTGTTGGTATGGGCCGGGCCAGGTTATCCCAGCTTAATTCACGTGAGCTTCGGCAATTGACGGGTTGGGTTGGATGGTAAACCCACCTCAGTCCTATGTAGGCCGTGGGTTCCCATGGGTCGGTCCCATCATTTTTTAAAATATAATTTTATATTTTTTTCTTTAAATTCTAACCTAAAAAAGATAAACATTCAAAAGTTATAAAATATTTTATTGGAAACATTTTACAAAACTTAATAACTTTTTATATTGTTCCAATATATAACAATAAACACTAAAAAAGTAAAAGACACGACTATATTTCATTCACTAAAATCAAAACTCAAAACAAACTATTCAATAGAACGTCCATGACGCTTTTTGGATATCCAACACATCATCTTCATCAAACACATTTGAATCCGCTTGTGACAAGATTGTCTTAACATCTTCACTTTCATCTACTTTTACAATTCATATGCAATATTAATTAGTTAAATATTAAGAATGATAAAATTTTAAATACTATTCAAATTCACATAAAAAAATATTACCAGTTTGAGTTTGGGAAAAGTCGTATAGCCAATTTCGAATAGTAACAATTGTTTGGACATTTTCATGACGTATGCAATTTCTTTACTTTGTCAGAACACGCACTCCCCCCCCCCCACCCCCCCAACCCCAATGCTAAATGTTGATTCCGATGCTACAGTAGTAATAGGAATACTAAGTGCATCACGTGCCGTCACTGGAAGATCGAGATATTTTCTAAAATAGTCCTTCCAATACATGACAACATCCTTCTCTTGAAACTTTTCAAGATTAAGCTCTAGTTCCTCTAAATAAAGATTTAATTTTG